>NC_133383.1:25513481-25525559 GCF_049309525.1 Garra rufa
ACCATATTAAATCTACTTCATTTATAATGGACTATATCATATTAGATTCATTTTTTACATTATATTCTATTCTATTGACTATAAGCAACTAACTCTCACCAACAAACACTCCTTACAGTGTAGACTTAGGTTAATGTTAGGCTAAGTAGACGGTTCATGTTCTTGCAAAGTTACTTATAATCAGTTTGTCTTTTGGGGAATTGTCAAAATACAGTGTTAGCCTATATTTAGCACACTACTAATAATAATTACTGCTAGTTGACATGCAGTTGCAGAGTTACTTATAAAAAGCTGTCTAACCATCAAAATAATTAAACTGATCATATTATACATTCATCTGATCTGATACCTGATCTTATGGCTATTTGAGAAATATTATTATTATTACTTATAAGTGGTCTTTGTATGCTTTAAGTAAAGTGAAATCAGTAAGATGGCAAAATATGAGACTTATACATTACAACTATGAGGAGGTAATCATACTCATAAAAGCTATAATAAAAAAAGTAAAAATTCTAATAAATTAAAACTGTTCTTATGAATGCTCATGAAATGACACAACATATTATAAGGTTTTTATAATGTATTATGCATTCATTATAATGCCTTAAGAATACCCTTATAATGTATTATAAATACATGAACCCACAAATATTTTAAATATATATTACAAATATAAATAAATGTACTAATGTACCTTTTAATAATATATGAATACTTTTTTTAGTTTAATATTAATTAACATTAATAAATGCTATTTAATTATTGTTCATGTTAAGGAATATAGTTAATGTTAACAAATTAAACTGGATGGCAAAATTTGAAATATTGTGTGTATGTGTCTGCGTGTTGATTTTAATTAACCTTTTCAATTCTGTAACTTTTAAATCGACCCTGGCAGAAGGGTTACTGTGAATGCATGTGCCAACTGGGCACCGTTTTCCTGATGCTATCGTGATGGTGACTGCGTAGACGGCGAGGGCCCGGTCATCGCTGCTTGCAGCTTTAATTATTTTTTTTTTTTTTTTTTTTTTTTTATTTTTTTTCAACCTTCCGGGCACTTTTGGGGGCCTTAACATACTCAAAAACTCTTGAAAATTTGCACACACGTCGGAATCTGCGGCCATCAGGACGCCACAGAGGCTGGGACCCGGGCGTGGTTCAGGGCCTCTACAGCGCCCCCTGGAACACAGTTTGAAAACTTGATGTACTGCGCACACATACTTGCATGTATTGATATGAAACTCGGTACACATATAGATCTCACTGAGCCAAACAACTTTTGTACTCTATGTCATAGGCTCCACCTGACAGGAAGTGAGATATTTAGGGCTGTTTAAAAAGCGCATGCTCTGGAATTTAACGTACTCCTCCCAGGAATTCCATGGGATTGTCACCAAACTCGGTCAGCATGATCTCAAGACATTGGGGACGCTAAATTGCGAGGAGATTTTTGATATCTCGAACGGTTTGGCCGTGGCAAGGCGACAAAGTTATGGCGAGAAATGAGAAACAGGAAGTGTCTAATTACTGTTGCACACATTGCCTGATTCTGATGAAACTTCACCAGTTTGTTCGTTGTATGATGCCGATTCCATAAATGTGACTATTATGAGTCAAAGTTATAGCGCCACCAACTGGCAGCAGGAAGCGTGTCATTTTCAAAATCCTTTGAAATCAGCCTCTTAATTTTACTTGATTATCTTCAAACTTCAACAAAATAATGTCAAAACACGGCCGATAAGAATATGTAAAGGGTTCGATGATAAATCAAATGCTGTTGCCATGGCAACGTGTCAAACTTTAAAATTAGATTCCTGTCTTTTCGAGGCAGATAACATGCTAAGAATTTCATGAAACTCAACACACACATCAATATTAATGATAGTTAGACACTGGCAAAAGGTCATAAATGGGCGTGGAGCAGGCACTCTATAGCGCCATCTTTTGACAAAAGTTGGGGGGTTAGTTTTTCCTACAGTCACCAAACTCTGTACATATATTGTTCTCATCAATCTGGACAGCTTTCTAAATCAAACTCATTAGCTAAGACCAACAGGAAGCAGGCTATTTTGATTTGAATGTGGATTTTTGGAAAAATCAGGCTGTAAACAAATTCACACTCCTTTTAAGAACAACAAGGTATTCACACCAAACTTTTTTAACATGAAGAGAAGATTCTGAAGATGTTAAATTGCGAGCGGATTTGGGATATCTTGAACGGTGTTGACGTGGTGATTTTTTAAAGATGTAGTAAAAAACATAACCGTAATTTTTTAATATCTTTAAAGTGCAGCATCCAAACTCTTTAAAACTTTTTTCACACAGAGATCTTATCATTCTGAGCAAGTGGTGTAAATATCAATTTTATACAAGCTTCTATGAATTAAAGAAAATTAAAAAAAGAAATTAGAAACCTGCTGTCACTCTGCCTGTGCCTGTCTGTGTTCAGTCACCATTGAGTCACTGAAGAGTGACTGAAGGGGGGAGGGGTGTAAGGGAGAGAGACCAGTGGAACATGCTGTTTTGCTTAAGACCATCTTTGAGGAAGATGCACATTGCTGTAGCGTAATCGACATAAATATGTCTGATATTTTGAGAAAATATAAAGGGTCATTAAATCTTTCATTGTTTGTATTTTGCAGTTGTTGTTTTTTATTTATTTTTACTGAACTGTACCATGAACTTGTCCTATTCAGTCACATAGCAAAAGATTAAGAAAAATACAACTTTTAAGCATGAGTGATTTATCTTCATTGTAGACAATATTTTCATAGTGTTATTTATTGAATATAAAATTATAATAATTAAAAATTTCAAGACAAACTTTGACAACAAAACAAACTTTGCTGTTATCTGTTCAAAACATCCGAAAACCATCATTTGAAGATCAGTTATATATATATATCGCCCCATTAAAACACTCAACTTGATTTTTAAAGATATTTTGAAAGAATTAAGCGTTTATAGAGCACTTTATTGTGTATTGCTGTACACCCACATGAACTGTGTTCATGTTCATGTTAATTCACAGTACATAAATTAAAAGATACTAATTTACCTTTAAACAATATATGAATACTTTTTTTTTAGCTTAATATTAATTAACATTAATAAATGCTATTTAATTATTGTTCATGTTAACTAATATAGTTAATGTTAACAAATGAAACTGGATGGCAACATTTTATATATTGTGTGTATGTGTCTCTGTGTTGATTTTAAAGTGTAACCCTTTCAATTCAGTAAACTTAAAATCCAAACTAGCAGAGGGTTACTGTGAATGCATTTACCAACTGTGCACCGTTTTCCTTATTGATTCTTAGTTATGTAGCGCTTAAGAGTGATGTCTTATAACAGGAGTCACCAGCAAAGCAATATCCACATTCAAATTGTACAGATAGGTAACGATTTAAGCAGAAGTGGTGAATGTAATGCAAGCAATAATAACATTTTGTTATCATCATGAATTACATGTTCTTATCATCATCATCATCAGAATATAGGGAAAATGTTCACATTCGGTTCACAGTTGGCATTATCTGAAGTCCTTGCAGGGGATTAGGTTTATAGCAAACTCCTCCTAGACATTTAATGAAATCAACATTATATTTGGTCAGTCTGATCTAGAGGCCTTAGAGATGTTAAATTGTGAAGATCTTGAGTTTTCGTTATAGGGCATGTCCGTGGCGGCCTGACAAAGTTTGATGTTTCGCCATGGACATAGGTGTAATAACTCAGCCATAAAATGTCTGATCTGCCTCAAACTTCACAGGTTTGGTAAGAGTCCTGGCCTGAAGATACCTAAAGGCCAATTTTCAGATATTATCATAGCGCCACCTGTTGACACCAGGATATATCATATCTTTCACTAACTCAAACATACCAAGGTCAATCTGCACCAAACTTCATATGTTTGATAATAGTGCTGGCCTGAACACATCTACATGCCAATAATCATTTATAGGCATAGCGCCACCAGCTGCCAATGGGAAGTTTGGCACATTTAAATGACTTATGACATATTTCTCATATATTTACTGTATTAAAAGCATACTGCCCACCGTTTGCTGTTTTCCTAAAGCAACCGGTCGGCGGTGAGCCCGGGTGCGAGGGCCCGTTCATCGCTGCTTGCAGCTTTAATTTTTTTTATTTTTTTTATTTTTTTTTTTTCAACCTTTGGGGCACTTTTGGGGGCCTTAACATACTCAAAAACTCTTGAAAATTTGCACACACGTCGGAATCTGCCGTCGTCCGGACGCCACAGAGGCTGGGACCCGGGCGTGGTTCAGGGCCTCTACAGCGCCCCCTGGAACACAGTTTGAAAACTTGATGTACTGCGCACACATACTTGCACGTACTCATATGAAACTCGGTACACATATAGAACTCATCGAGCTGAACAACTTTTGTACTCTATGTCATGGGCTCCACGCAACAGGAAGTGAGATATTTAGGGCTGTTTAAAAAGCGCATGCTCTGGAATTTAACGTACTCCTCCCAGGAATTCCATGGGATTGTCACCAAACTCGGTCAGCATGATCTCAAGACATTGGGGACGCTAAATTGCGAGGAGATTTTTGATATCTCGAACGGTTTGGCCGTGGCAAGGCGACAAAGTTATGGCGAGAAATGAGGAAAAGGAAGTGTCTAATAACTGTTGCACACATTGCCTGATTCTGATGAAACTTCACCAGTTTGTTCCTTGTATGATGCCGATTCCATAAATGTGACTATTATGAGTCAAAGTTATAGCGCCACCAACTGGCAGCAGGAAACGTGTCATTTTCAAAATGCTTTGAAATCAGCCTCTTAATTTTACTCGATTTTCTTTAAACTTCATCAAAATCATGTCAAAACACGGCCGATAAGAATATGTAAAGGGGTCGATGATAAATCAAATGCTGTTGCCATGGCAACGTGTCAAACTTTAAAATTACATTCCTGTCTTTTCGAGGCAGATAACATGCTTAGAATTTCATGAAACTCAACACACACATCAATATTAATGATAGTTAGACACTGGCAAAAGGTCATAAATGGGCGTGGAGCAGGCACTCTATAGCGCCATCTTTTGACAAAAGTTGGGGGGTTAGTTTTTCCTACAGTCACCAAACTCTGTACATATATTGTTCTCATCAATCTGGACAACTTTCTAAATCAAACTCATTAGCTAAGACCAACAGAAAGCCGGCTATTTTGATTTGAAGGTGGATTTTTTGAAAAATCAGGTAGTAAACAAATTCACACTACTCCTAAGAACAACCAGCTGTTCACACCAAACTTTTTTAACATGAAGAGAATATTCTGAAGATGTTAAATTGCGAGCGGATTTTGGATATCTTGAACGGTGTGGACGTGGTGATTTTTTAAAGATATAGTAAAAAATATTTTTATATCTTTAAAGTGCAGCATCCAAACTCTTTAAAACTTTTTTCACACAGAGATCTAATCATTCTGAGCAAGTGCTGCAAATAAAAAATGTATACAAGCTTCTATGAATTAAAGAAAATTAAAAAAATAACTCAGAAACCTGCTGTCACTCTGGTGAATGTCTCTACAGTATGTGTGTGCGTTCAGTCAGGCACAGAGAAGCTCATTATTGCAGGGGGGAGGGGTGAGAGGCAGAGAGGGTGACAGAGTAGAGAGCCATCCTACAGACCATCTTTGAACAAAAAATGCACATATGTATTTTAATTACATAAATATATCTGATCTTTGAGAGTCTGATATTTTGAGAAAATATAAAGGGTCACTAAGTCTTTCATTGTTCGTATTTTGCAGTTGTTGTTTTTTATTTATTTTTTTACTTAACTGTACCATGAACTTGTCCTATTCAGTCACATAGCAAAAGATTTTAAAAAATACAACTTTTTAGCATGATCAATTTATCTTCATTGATAGACAATATTTACATAGTGTTATTTATTGAATATAAAATAATAATAATAAAAAATTATGACAAACTTTGACAACAAAACAAACGTTACTGTTATCTCTTCAAAACATCTGAAAACCATAATTTTAAGATCAGTTATAAATATATATATATCACCCCGTTAAAATACTCAACTTGATTTTTAAAGATGTTTTGAAAGAATGAAGCGTTTATAGAGCACTTTATTGTGTATTGCTGTACACCCACATGAACTGTGTTCATGTTCATGTTAATTCACAGTACATAAACTTTATATGAATACTTTTTTAGCTAAATATTAATTAACATTAATAAATGCTATTTATGTATTGGTCATGTTAACTAATATAGTTAATGCTAACAAATAAAACTGAATGGCAACATTTTATATTCTGTGTGTATGTGTCTGTGTGTTGATTTTAAAGTCTAACCCTTTCAATTCTGTAAACTTAAAATCCAAACTAGCAGAGGGTTACTGTGAATGCATGTGCCAACTGGGCACCGTCTTCCTTATTGATTCTTAGTTATGTAGCACTTAAGAGTGATGTCTTATAACAGGAGTCACCAGCAAAGCAATATCCACACAAAAATTGTACAGATAGGTAACAATGACATTTAAGCAGAAGTGGTGGATGTAAAGGAAGCAATAATAACATTTTGCTATCATCATGAATCATGTTCTTATCATCATTTGTAGCATACTGGTTCACAGTTGGCATTTGTCTGAAGTCCTTGCATTGATTGCATTTAGTTAAATCAACATTATATGTGGTCAGTCTGATCTTGAAGCCTTAGAGATGTTAAATTGTGAAGATCTTGAGTTTTCATTAAAGGGCATGTCCGTGGTGGCCTGACAAAGTTTGATGTTTCTGCATAGACATAGAAGTGGTTATAACTTAGCCTGAAACTGTCTGATCTGCCACAAAATTCACAGGTTTGGTAAGAGTCCTGGCCTGAAGACACCTAAAGACCAATATTCAGATATTATCATAGCGCCACCTGTTGGCAGCAGGATATCTTATATATTTCACTAACTCAAACATACCAAGGTCAATCTGCACCAAACTTCATATGTTTGATAATAGTGCTGGCCTGAACACATCTACATGCCAATAATCAGTTATAGGCATAGCGCCACCAGCTGGCAGCGGCAAGTTTGGCACATTTAAGTGACTTTGACATATTTCTCCTACATTTACTGTATTAAAAGCATACTGCCCACCGTTTGCTGTTTTCCTGAAGCCACCGGTCGGCGGTGAGCCCGGGTGCGAGGGCCCGTTCATCGCTGCTCGCAGCTTTAATTAGGGCCCGAGCCCAAAAGGGCGAAGGCCCTATTGTTCTTCTAAGGATTCTTATTTTTTTTTTTTTTTTTTTTTTTTTTTTTCAACCGTTGGGGCACTTTTGGGGGCCTTAACATACTCAAAAACTCTTGAAAATTTGCACACACGTCGGAATCTGCCGTCGTCCGGACGCCACAGAGGCTGGGACCCGGGCGTGGTTCAGGGCCTCTACAGCGCCCCCTGGAACACAGTTTGAAAACTTGATGTACTGCGCACACATACTTGCACGTACTCATATGAAACTCGGTACACATATAGAACTCATCGAGCTGAACAAATTTTGTACTCTATGTCATGGGCTCCACGCAACAGGAAGTGAGATATTTAGGGCTGTTTAAAAAGCGCATGCTCTGGAATTTAACGTACTCCTCCCAGGAATTCCATGGGATTGTCACCAAACTCGGTCAGCATGATCTCAAGACATTGGGGACGCTAAATTGCGAGGGGATTTTTGATATCTCGAACGGTTTGGCCGTGGCAAGGCGACAAAGTTATGGCGAGAAATGAGAAACAGGAAGTGTCTAATAACTGTTGCACACATTGCCTGATTCTGATGAAACTTCACCAGTTTGTTCCTTGTATGATGCCGATTCCATAAATGTGACTATTATGAGTCAAAGTTATAGCGCCACCAACTGGGAGCAGGAAGTCTGTCATTTTCAAAATGCTTTGAAATCAGCCTCTTAATTTTACTCGATTTTCTTTAAACTTCATCAAAATCATGTCAAAACACGGCCGATAAGAATATGTAAAGGGGTCGATGATAAATCAAATGCTGTTGCCATGGCAACGTGTCAAACTTTAAAATTACATTCCTGTCTTTTCGAGGCAGATAACATGCTTAGAATTTCATGAAACTCAACACACACATCAATATTAATGATAGTTAGACACTGGCAAAAGGTCATAAATGGGCGTGGAGCAGGCACTCTATAGCGCCATCTTTTGACAAAAGTTGGGGGGTTAGTTTTTCCTACAGTCACCAAACTCTGTACTTATATTGTTCTCATCAATCTGGACAACTTTCTAAATCAAACTCATTAGCTAAGACCAACAGAAAGCCGGCTATTTTGATTTGAATGTGGATTTTTTGAAAAATCAGGTAGTAAACAAATTCACACTACTCCTAAGAACAACCAGCTGTTCACACCAATCTTTTTTAACATGAAGAGAAGATTCTGAAGATGTTAAATTGCGAGCGGATTTGGGATATCTCGAACGGTGTTGACGTGGTGATTTTTTAAAGATGTAGTAAAAAACATAACCCTAATTTTTTATATCTTTAAAGTGCAGCATCCAAACTCTTTAAAACTTTTTTCACACAGAGATCTAATCATTCTGAGCAAGTGCTGGAAATATAAATTTTATACAAGCTTCAATGAATTAAAGAAAATTAAAAAAATAACTCAGAAACCTGCTGTCACTCTGGTGAATGTCTCTACAGTATGTGTGTGCGTTCAGTCAGGCACAGAGAAGCTCATTATTGCAGGGGGGAGGGGTGAGAGGCAGAGAGGGTGACAGAGTAGAGAGCCATCCTACAGACCATCTTTGAACAAAATGCACATACTGTATGTAGTGTAATTACATAAATATGTCTGATCTTTGAGAGTCTGATATTTTGAGAAAATATAAAGGGTCACTAAGTCTTTCATTGTTCGTATTTTGCAGTTGTTGTTTTTTATTTATTTTTTACTTAACTGTACCATGAACTTGTCCTATTCAGTCACATAGCAAAAGATTTTAAAAAATACAACTTTTTAGCATGATCAATTTATCTTCATTGATAGACAATATTTACATAGTGTTATTTATTGAATATAAAATAATAATAATAAAAAATTAAGACAAACTTTGACAACAAAACAAACGTTACTGTTATCTCTTCAAAACATCTGAAAACCATAATTTTAAGAACAGTTATAAATATATATATCACCCCGTTAAAATACTCAACTTGATTTTTAAAGATATTTTGAAAGAATGAAGCGTTTATAGAGCACTTTATTGTGTATTGCTGTACACCCACATGAACTGTGTTCATGTTCATGTTAATTCACTGTACATAACCTTTATATGAATACTTTTTTTTAGCTTAATATTAATTAACATTAATAAATGCTATTTATTTATTGGTCATGTTAACTGATATAGTTAATTTTAACAAATGAAACTGGATGGCAACATTTTATATTTTGTGTGTATGTGTCTGTGTGTTGATTTTAAAGTGTAACCCTTTCAATTCTGTAAACTTAAAATCCAAACTAGCAGATGGTTACTGTGAATGCATGTGCCAACTGGGCACCGTCTTCCTTATTGATTCTTAGTTATGTAGCACTTAAGAGTGATGTCTTATAACAGGAGGAGTCACCAGCAAAGCAATATCCACACAAAAATTGTACAGATAGGTAACAGTGACATTTAAGCAGAAGTGGTGGACGTAAAGCAAGCAATAATAACATTTTGCTATCATCATGAATCATGTTCTTATCATCATCATCAAAAAATAGGCAATTTGTAGCATACTGGTTCACAGTTGGCATTTATCTGAAGTCCTTGCATTGATTGCATTTAGTTAAATCAACATTATATTTGGTCAGTCTGATCTTGAGGCCTTAGAGATGTTAAATTGTGAAGATCTTGAGTTTTCATTAAAGGGCATGTCCGTGGTGGCCTGACAAAGTTTGATGTTTCTGCATAGACATAGAAGTGGTTATAACTTAGCCTGAAAATGTCTGATCTGCCACAAAATTCACAGGTTTGGTAAGAGTCCTGGCCTGAAGACACCTAAAGACCAATATTCAGATATTATCATAGCGCCACCTGTTGGCAGCAGGATATCTCATATCTTTCACTAACTCAAACATACCAAGGTCAATCTGCACCAAACTTCATATGTTTGATAATAGTGCTGGCCTGAACACATCTACATGCCAATAATCAGTTATAGGCATAGCGCCACCAGCTGGCAGCGGCAAGTTTGGCACATTTAAGTGACTTTGACATATTTCTCCTACATTTACTGTATTAAAAGCATACTGCCCCCCGTTTGCTGTTTTCCTGAAGCCACCGGTCGGCGGTGAGCCCGGGTGCGAGGGCCCGTTCATCGCTGCTCGCAGCTTTAATTAGGGCCCGAGCACTACAGTGCGAGGACACTATTGGAATTGCTCCGTTTATTATTAGGGCCCGAGCCCAAAAGGGCGAAGGCCCTATTGTTCTTCTAAGGATTCTTATTTTTTTTTTTTTTTTTTTTTTTTTTTTCAACCGTTGGGGCACTTTTGGGGGCCTTAAAATACTCAAAAACTCTTGAAAATTTGCACACACGTCGGAATCTGCCGTCGTCCGGACGCCACAGAGGCTGGGACCCGGGCGTGGTTCAGGGCCTCTACAGCGCCCCCTGGAACACAGTTTGAAAACTTGATGTACTGCGCACACATACTTGCGCGTATTGATATGAAACTCGGTACACATATAGAACTCATCGAGCTGAACAACTTTTGTACTCTATGTCATGGGCTCCACGCAACAGGAAGTGAGATATTTAGGGCTGTTTAAAAAGCGCATGCTCTGGAATTTAACGTACTCCTCCCAGGAATTCCATGGGATTGTCACCAAACTCGGTCAGCATGATCTCAAGACATTGGGGACGCTAAATTGCGAGGAGATTTTTGATATCTCGAACGGTTTGGCCGTGGCAAGGCGACAAAGTTATGGCGAGAAATGAGAAACAGGAAGTGTCTAATAACTGTTGCACACATTGCCTGATTCTGATGGAACTTCACCAGTTTGTTCCTTGTATGATGCCGATTCCATAAATGTGACTATTATGAGTCAAAGTTATAGCGCCACCAACTGGCAGCAGGAAACGTGTCATTTTCAAAATGCTTTGAAATCAGCCTCTTAATTTTACTCGATTTTCTTTAAACTTCATCAAAATCATGTCAAAACACGGCCGATAAAGAATATGTAAAGGGGTCGATGATAAATCAAATGCTGTTGCCATGGCAACGTGTCAAACTTTAAAATTACATTCCTGTCTTTTCGAGGCAGATAACATGCTTAGAATTTCATGAAACTCAACACACACATCAATATTAATGATAGTTAGACACTGGCAAAAGGTCATAAATGGGCGTGGAGCAGGCACTCTATAGCGCCATCTTTTGACAAAAGTTGGGGGGTTAGTTTTTCCTACAGTCACCAAACTCTGTACTTATATTGCTCTCATCAATCTGGACAACTTTCTAAATCAAACTCATTAGCTAAGACCAACAGAAAGCCGGCTATTTTGATTTGAAGGTGGATTTTTTGAAAAATCAGGCTGTAAACAAATTCACACTACTCCTAAGAACAACCAGCTGTTCACACCAAACTTTTTTAACATGAAGAGAAGATTCTGAAGATGTTAAATTGCGAGCGGATTTTGGATATCTCGAACGGTGTTGACGTGGTGATTTTTTAAAGATGTAGTAAAAAACATAACCCTAATTTTTTATATCTTTAAAGTGCAGCATCCAAACTCTTTAAAACTTTTTTCACACAGAGATCTAATCATTCTGAGCAAGTGCTGGAAATATAAATTTTATACAAGCTTCAATGAATTAAAGAAAATTAAAAAAATAACTCAGAAACCTGCTGTCACTCTGGTGAATGTCTCTACAGTATGTGTGTGCGTTCAGTCAGGCACAGAGAAGCTCATTATTGCAGGGGGGAGGGGTGAGAGGCAGAGAGGGTGACAGAGTAGAGAGCCATCCTACAGACCATCTTTGAACAAAAAATGCACATACTGTATGTATTGTAATTACATAAATATGTCTGATCTTT
>NC_133383.1:25526059-25663044 GCF_049309525.1 Garra rufa
ATCATGTTCTTATCATCATCATCAGAAAATAGGCAATTTGTAGCATACTGGTTCACAGTTGGCATTTATCTGAAGTCCTTGCATTGATTGCATTTAGTTAAATCAACATTATATTTGGTCAGTCTGATCTTGAGGCCTTAGAGATGTTAAATTGTGAAGATCTTGAGTTTTCGTTAAAGGGCGTGTCCGTGGTGGCCTGACAAAGTTTGATGTTTCTGCATAGACATAGAAGTGGTTATAACTTAGCCTGAAAATGTCTGATCTGCCACAAAATTCACAGGTTTGGTAAGAGTCCTGGCCTGAAGACACCTAAAGACCAATATTCAGATATTATCATAGCGCCACCTGTTGGCAGCAGGATATCTCATATATTTCACTAACTCAAACATACCAAGGTCAATCTGCACCAAACTTCATATGTTTGATAATAGTGCTGGCCTGAACACATCTACATGCCAATAATCAGTTATAGGCATAGCGCCACCAGCTGGCAGCGGCAAGTTTGGCACATTTAAGTGACTTTGACATATTTCTCCTACATTTACTGTATTAAAAGCATACTGCCCCCCGTTTGCTGTTTTCCTGAAGCCACCGGTCGGCGGTGAGCCCGGGTGCGAGGGCCCGTTCATCGCTGCTCGCAGCTTTAATTAGGGCCCGAGCCCAAAAGGGCGAAGGCCCTATTGTTTTTCTAAGGATTATTATTATTATTATTATTATTTTTTTTTTTTCAATGTTTTGGGGGATTTCGGGGGCCTTAACATACACGAAAACTCTTGAAACTTTGCACACACATTGGAACCTGCGGCCATCAGGGCCGGACAGACTTTGACATGGGGGGGTCACCTGGGGGGGGCATGGCACAGCGTTAAAAATTGCGACTTTTGAAGGGCTCTGGAACGCACAACGGTTGACCTACAGTCACCAAAATTCATACACATATAGACCTCATCGGGCCGAACAAATTTCACACTCATAGTCCGTGCTTCGCCAAACAGGAAGTCGGCTATTCAGGGATGTCTAAAAAGTGCATGCAATGGAATTTGAAATACTCCTACTAGGCCTTTCCACCGATGGCCACCAAACTCGGTCAGCATGATCTCAAGACATTGGGGACGCAAAATTGCCAGGGGATTTTTGATATCTCGAACGGTTTGACCGTGACGGGGCGACAAATTTATGGCGAGAAATGAGAAACAGGAAGTGCCTAATAACTTTGACATACTTTGTCTGATTTTGACCAAACTTCAGCAGTTTGTTCATCGTCTGATGCCGATCACAGAGATGTGACTATTATGAGTCAAAGTTATAGCGCCACCAACTGGCAGCAGAAAGCGTGACGTTTTTGAAACGCTTTAAACTCAGCCTCTTAATTTTACTCAATTTGCTTCAAACTTCATCCCAATAATGTCAAAACACGACCGATAAGAATCTGTGAAGGGCGTTATCCATAACTTTTATCATGTTGCCATGGCAACGTGTCAAACTTTAACTTTAGTTTTTTGTGTTTTTGAGCCACTTAAAATGCTTAGAATTTCATGAAACTCAACACACACATCTGTATTAATGACAGTTAAACACTGATAAAAGCCCATAAATGGGCGTGGAGCAGGCGCTCCATAGCGCCACCTTTTGACAAAAGTTGGGGGGTTACTTTGTCCTACAGTCACCAAACTCGGTACATATATTGGACTCATCAAGCCGGACAACTTTCTAATTTACACCCATTAGCTACGACCAACAGGAAGTCAGCTATTTTTATTTAAATATGGATTTTTGGAAAAATCAAGCTGTGGAATTTGAAATACTCCTTCTAGACCTTTCCACCGATGGCCACCAAACTCGGTCAGCATGATCTCAAGATATTGGGAATGCAAAATTGCCAGGGGATTTTTGGTATCTCGAACGGTTTGGCCGTGGGAGGGCGACAAATTATGGCGAGAAATGAGAAACAGGAAATGTCTAATAATTTTGACACACTTTATCTGATTTTGACCAAACTTAAGCAGTTTGTTCGTCGTATGATACCGATCACAGAGATGTGACTATTATGAGTCAAAGTTATAGCGCCACCAACTGGCAGCAGGAAGTGTGTTGCTTGCAAAACGCTTTTAAATCAACCTCTTAATTTTACTCAATTTGCTTCAAACTTCATCAGAATAATATCAAAACACGGCCGATGAGAATCTGTGAAGGGGTCCTTGATACATCAAATGCTGTTGCCATGGCAACATGTCAAACTTTAACATTTGTTTCCTGTGTTTTTAAATATAGCTGTGAATAAATTCATATCACTCATAGCAGAATCAGACAGTTCACACCAAACTTTGTCAACATGATGCCAAGATACTGAAGATGTTAAATTGTGAACGGCTTTGGGACATCTTGAACGGTGTTGATGTGGTGATTTATGAAAGTAACAATAAAAAAGATGAAGAGTTATTGTCATATATCTTTAAATTGCATTATTCTAACTCATCAAAACTTTTTACATATAAAGAACAAGAAATTCTTAGGAAATACGTGTAGTTTCAAAATGTTATCATGCTCAGAGGCCCCAAAAACATTAAAAGTGTCACATAAATTTGTCAGATTAAAGCTCTAATACCAGGGATGAACACTAGAGGTCCTCATAAGATAAGGAATCGTTTGACCTCTAATGCTATTTAGCTCATTCTCAGTGTATAAGAATGAAAATAATCCATAGAATCAGTTGATATAGACTGTACTGTCAGTGTACTTTTACATAATTATTTTGTATAGGTGCTTAAAGAGCATTAAAATCTTTTTTAAATCTTTTAAGGAAAAATTATATGATTTATATACATATATACAATCTCACTGATAGAATAAAAAAATCTTATAAGTATGACACTATACTGCTCAGTTCACTTAATTAGAATGAGAAACAAATACATCAACTAAGTTAATATGTATTTATTTTTAATATATTTGTTTATAATTATTTCACAGATGCTTATAGATCATTAAAATAATATTTAAAAATGGATGTAGATCATAAAACATGGTAACTATTTAAAATAGGGTCTCTTTTGTTAACATTGGTTAATGAACTAACACACGAACGAACAACGAACAATATATTTGTACTCGATTTTCTTCAAACTTCATCAGAATGATGTAAAAACACGGCCGATGAGAGTCTGTAAAGGCGTCCCTGATGCATCAAATGCTGTTGCCATGGCAAATAAATAAAAATACAAAATACATTCAAATATTTGTTTCCTGTGTTTTTGAGGCAGATAGCGTGCCTAGAATTTTATTTTCCATTTTCAATTTTCAATGATTTATTATATATTTAAAGTGCAGCATCCTAACTCTTTGAAACTTTTTTCATACAAATAACTATTCATTCTGATTAAACACAGTTCATTTCATAATTATACAAAACTCCACGAATGAAAGAAAATTAAAAAACAAATCTGATCTCACTCTGCTCTGCACTCTATGTGTGTTTGTGTGGTAAGTGGCTGAGTGTAAGGAGGTGGGATGGGTGGTAAGAGAAAGAGTCAGAGAGGAGGAGAGACAGTTAGGGTTAGTCCAAAGGGTTATTGTGAATGCATGTGCCAACTGGGCACCGTTTTCCTGATGCTATCGTGATGGCGACTGCCAGACGGCGAGGGCCCGGTCAACGCTGCTTGCAGCTTTAATTATTAGGGCCCGAGCCCAAAAGGGCGAAGGCCCTATTGTTCTTCTAAGGATTCTTATTTGTTTTTTTTTTTTTTTTTATTTTTATTTTTTTTCAACCGTTGGGGCACTTTTGGGGGCCTTAACATACTCAAAAACTCTTGAAAATTTGCACACACGTCGGAATCTGCCGTCGTCCGGACGCCACAGAGGCTGGGACCCGGGCGTGGTTCAGGGCCTCTACAGCGCCCCCTGGAACACAGTTTGAAAACTTGATGTACTGCGCACACATACTTGCACGTACTCATATGAAACTCGGTACACATATAGAACTCATCGAGCTGAACAACTTTTGTACTCTATGTCATGGGCTCCACGCAACAGGAAGTGAGATATTTAGGGCTGTTTAAAAAGCGCATGCTCTGGAATTTAACGTACTCCTCCCAGGAATTCCATGGGATTGTCACCAAACTCGGTCAGCATGATCTCAAGACATTGGGGACGCTAAATTGCGAGGAGATTTTTGATATCTCGAACGGTTTGGCCGTGGCAAGGCGACAAAGTTATGGCGAGAAATGAGAAACAGGAAGTGTCTAATAACTGTTGCACACATTGCCTGATTCTGATGAAACTTCACCAGTTTGTTCCTTGTATGATGCCGATTCCATAAATGTGACTATTATGAGTCAAAGTTATAGCGCCACCAACTGGCAGCAGGAAACGTGTCATTTTCAAAATGCTTTGAAATCAGCCTCTTAATTTTACTCGATTTTCTTTAAACTTCATCAAAATCATGTCAAAACACGGCCGATAAGAATATGTAAAGGGGTCGATGATAAATCAAATGCTGTTGCCATGGCAACGTGTCAAACTTTAAAATTACATTCCTGTCTTTTCGAGGCAGATAACATGCTTAGAATTTCATGAAACTCAACACACACATCAATATTAATGATAGTTAGACACTGGCAAAAGGTCATAAATGGGCGTGGAGCAGGCACTCTATAGCGCCATCTTTTGACAAAAGTTGGGGGGTTAGTTTTTCCTACAGTCACCAAACTCTGTACATATATTGTTCTCATCAATCTGGACAACTTTCTAAATCAAACTCATTAGCTAAGACCAACAGAAAGCCGGCTATTTTGATTTGAAGGTGGATTTTTTGAAAAATCAGGTAGTAAACAAATTCACACTACTCCTAAGAACAACCAGCTGTTCACACCAAACTTTTTTAACATGAAGAGAAGATTCTGAAGATGTTAAATTGCGAGCGGATTTTGGATATCTTGAACGGTGTTGACGTGGTGATTTTTTAAAGATGTAGTAAAAAACATAACCCTAATTTTTTATATCTTTAAAGTGCAGCATCCAAACTCTTTAAAACTTTTTTCACACAGAGATCTAATCATTCTGAGCAAGTGCTGGAAATATTAATTTTATACAAGCTTCAATGAATTAAAGAAAATTAAAAAAATAACTCAGAAACCTGCTGTCACTCTGGTGAATGTCTCTACAGTATGTGTGTGCGTTCAGTCAGGCACAGAGAAGCTCATTATTGCAGGGGGGAGGGGTGAGAGGCAGAGAGGGTGACAGAGTAGAGAGCCATCCTACAGACCATCTTTGAACAAAAAATGCACATATGTATTTTAATTACATAAATATGTCTGATCTTTGAGAGTCTGATATTTTGAGAAAATATAAAGGGTCACTTTGTCTTTCATTGTTCGTATTTTGCAGTTGTTTTTTATTTATTTTTTACTTAACTGTACCATGAACTTGTCCTATTCAGTCACGTAGCAAAAGATTTAAAAAAAATACAACTTTTTAGCATGATCAATTTATCTTCATTGATAGACAATATTTACATAGTGTTATTTATTGAATATAAAATAATAATAATAAAAAATTATGACAAACTTTGACAACAAAACAAAAGTTACTGTTATCTCTTCAAAACATCTGAAAACCATAATTTTAAGATCAGTTATAAATATATATATATATTACCCCGTTAAAATACTAAACTTGATTTTTAAAGATATTTTGAAAGAATGAAGAGTTTATAGACCACTTTATTGTGTATTGCTGTACACCCACATGAACTGTGTTCATGTTCATGTTAATTCACAGTACATAAACTTTATATGAATACTTTTTTTTAGCTTAATATTAATTAACATTAATAAATGCTATTTATTTATTGGTCATGTTAACTAATATAGTTAATTTTAACAAATGAAACTGGATGGCAACATTTTATATTTTGTGTGTATGTGTCTGTGTGTTGATTTTAAAGTGTAACCCTTTCAATTCTGTAAACTTAAAATCCAAACTAGCAGAGGATTACTGTGAATGCATGTGCCAACTGGGCACCGTCTTCCTTATTGATTCTTAGTTATGTAGCACTTAAGAGTGATGTCTTATAACAGGAGTCACCAGCAAAGCAATATCCACACAAAAATTGTACAGATAGGTAACAATGACATTTAAGCAGAAGTGGTGGATGTAAAGGAAGCAATAATAACAATTTGCTATCATCATGAATCATGTTCTTATCATCATTTGTAGCATACTGGTTCACAGTTGGCATTTATCTGAAGTCCTTGCATTGATTGCATTTAGTTAAATCAACATTATATTTGGTCAGTCTGATCTTGAAGCCTTAGAGATGTTAAATTGTGAAGATCTTGAGTTTTCATTAAAGGGCATGTCCGTGGTGGCCTGACAAGGTTTGATGTTTCTGCATAGACATAGAAGTGGTTATAACTTAGCCTGAAAATGTCTGATCTGCCACAAAATTCACAGGTTTGGTAAGAGTCCTGGCCTGAAGACACCTAAAGACCAATTTTCAGATATTATCATAGCGCCACCTGTTGGCAGCAGGATATCTCATATATTTCACTAACTCAAACATGCCAAGGTCAATCTGCACCAAACTTCATATGTTTGATAATAGTGGTGGCCTGAACACATCTACATGCCAATAATCAGTTATAGGCATTGTGCCACCAGCTGGCAGCGGCAAGTTTGGCACATTTAAGTGACTTTGACATATTTCTCCTACATTTACTGTATTAAAAGCATACTGCCCACCGTTTGCTGTTTTCCTGAAGCCACCGGTCGGCGGTGAGCCCGGGTGCGAGGGCCCGTTCATCGCTGCTCGCAGCTTTAATTAGGGCCCGAGCCCAAAAGGGCGAAGGCCCTATTGTTTTTCTAAGGATTATTATTATTATTATTATTTTTTTTTCAATGTTTTGGGGGATTTCGGGGGCCTTAACATACACGAAAACTCTTGAAACTTTGCACACACATTGGAACCTGCGGCCATCAGGGCCGGACAGACTTTGACATGGGGGGGTCACCTGGGGGGGGCATGGCACAGCGTTAAAAATTGCGACTTTTGAAGGGCTCTGGAGCGCACAACGGTTGACCTACAGTCACCAAAATTCATACACATATAGACCTCATCGGGCCGAACAAATTTCACACTCATAGTCCGTGCTTCGCCAAACAGGAAGTTGGCTATTCAGGGATGTCTAAAAAGTGCATGCAATGGAATTTGAAATACTCCTACTAGGCCTTTCCACCGATGGCCACCAAACTCGGTCAGCATGATCTCAAGACATTGGGGACGCAAAATTGCCAGGGGATTTTTGATATCTCGAACGGTTTGACCGTGATGGGGCGACAAATTTATGGCGAGAAATGAGAAACAGGAAGTGCCTAATAACTTTGACATACTTTGTCTGATTTTGACCAAACTTCAGCAGTTTGTTCATCGTCTGATGCCGATCACAGAGATGTGACTATTATGAGTCAAAGTTATAGCGCCACCAACTGGCAGCAGAAAGCGTGACGTTTTTGAAACGCTTTAAACTCAGCCTCTTAATTTTACTCAATTTGCTTCAAACTTCATCCCAATAATGTCAAAACACGACCGATAAGAATCTGTGAAGGGCGTTATCCATAACTTTTATCATGTTGCCATGGCAACGTGTCAAACTTTAACTTTAGTTTTTTTGTGTTTTTGAGCCACTTAAAATGCTTAGAATTTCATGAAACTCAACACACACATCTGTATTAATGACAGCTAAACACTGATAAAAGCCCATAAATGGGCGTGGAGCAGGCGCTCCATAGCGCCACCTTTTGACAAAAGTTGGGGGGTTACTTTGTCCTACAGTCACCAAACTCGGTACATATATTGGACTCATCAAGCCGGACAACTTTCTAATTTACACCCATTAGCTACGACCAACAGGAAGTCAGCTACTTTTATTTAAATATGGATTTTTGGAAAAATCAAGCTGTGGAATTTGAAATACTCCTCCTAGACCTTTCCACCGATGGCCACCAAACTCGGTCAGCATGATCTCAAGATATTGGGAATGCAAAATTGCCAGGGGATTTTTGGTATCTCGAACGGTTTGGCCGTGGCAGGGCGACAAATTATGGCGAGAAATGAGAAACAGGAAATGTCTAATAATTTTGACACACTTTATCTGATTTTGACCAAACTTAAGCAGTTTGTTCGTCGTATGATACCGATCACAGAGATGTGACTATTATGAGTCAAAGTTATAGCGCCACCAACTGGCAGCAGGAAGTGTGTTGCTTGCAAAACGCTTTTAAATCAACCTCTTAATTTTACTCAATTTGCTTCAAACTTCATCAGAATAATATCAAAACACGGCCGATGAGAATCTGTGAAGGGGTCCTTGATACATCAAATGCTGTTGCCATGGCAACATGTCAAACTTTAACATTTGTTTCCTGTGTTTTTAAATATAGCTGTGAATAAATTTATATCACTCATAGCAAAATCAGACAGTTCACACCAAACTTTGTCAACATGATGCCAAGATACTGAAGATGTTAAATTGTGAACGGCTTTGGGACATCTTGAACGGTGTTGATGTGGTGATTTATGAAAGTAACAATAAAAAAGATGAAGAGTTATTTTCATATATCTTTAAATTGCATTATTCTAACTCATCAAAACTTTTTACATATAAAGAACAAGAAATTCTTAGGAAATACGTGTAGTTTCAAAATGTTATCATGCTCAGAGGCCCCAAAAACATTAAAAGTGTCACATAAATTTGTCAGATTAAAGCTCTAATACCAGGGATGAACACTAGAGGTCCTCATAAGATAAGGAATCGTTTGACCTCTAATGCTATTTAGCTCATTCTCAGTGTATAAGAATGAAAATAATCCATAGAATCAGTTGATATAGACTGTACTGTCAGTGTACTTTTACATAATTATTTTGTATAGGTGCTTAAAGAGCATTAAAATCTTTTTTTAATCTTTTAAGGAAAAATTATATGATTTATATACATATATACAATCTCACTGATAGAATAAAAAATCTTAAAAGTATGACACTATACTGCTCAGTTCACTTAATTAGAATGAGAAACAAATACATCAACTAAGTTAATATGTATTTATTTTTAATATATTTGTTTATAATTATTTCACAGATGCTTATAGATCATTAAAATAATATTTAAAAATGGATGTAGATCATAAAACATGGTAACTATTTAAAATAGGGTCTCTTTTGTTAACATTGGTTAATGAACTAACACACGAACGAACAACGAACAATATATTTGTACTCGATTTTCTTCAAACTTCATCAGAATGATGTAAAAACACGGCCGATAAGAGTCTGTAAAGGCGTCCCTGATGCATCAAATGCTGTTGCCATGGCAAATAAATAAAAATACAAAATACATTCAAATATTTGTTTCCTGTGTTTTTGAGGCAGATAGCGTGCCTAGAATTTTACTTTCCATTTTCAATTTTCAATGATTTATTATATATTTAAAGTGCAGCATCCTAACTCTTTGAAACTTTTTTCATACAAATAACTATTCATTCTGATTAAACACAGTTCATTTCATAATTATACAAAACTCCACGAATGAAAGAAAATTAAAAAACAAATCTGATCTCACTCTGCTCTGCACTCTATGTGTGTGTTTGTGTGGTAAGTGGCTGAGTGTAAGGAGGTGGGATGGGTGGTAAGAGAAAGAGTCAGACAGGAGGAGAGACAGTTAGGGTTAGTCCAAAGGGTTATTGTGAATGCATGTGCCAACTGGGCACCGTTTTCCTGATGCTATCGGGATGGCGACTGCCAGACGGCGAGGGCCCGGTCAACGCTGCTTGCAGCTTTAATTCTTCTTCTTCTTCTTCTTCTCCAAAATGAAAAGTCATTTTGAGGGCCTAAACATGCCCGAAAACTCACGAAACTTTGCACACGCATCAGACCTGGCGAAAATTTACATCTGATATGGTTTTCAAAAGTGGGTGTGGCAAAATGGCTCGATAGCGCCACCTATAAAATTTCAACGGAGTGCCCCTCGAGCTACGTTTCACGTACATGTACGAAACTCGGTACACATATGTAACACACCAATACCTACAAAAAAGTCTCCTGGTGCAACATCCGAAACCCAACAGGAAGTCCGTTATATTGAATTTCCTGTACGATTTTTGTGCAGTTTTTGCCATTTTCAGGCCTCATACTTTAACGAACTCCTCCTACAGTTTTTATCCGATCATCTTCAAATTTGCTGAGTGTCATCATAAGGCCTTTGCGATGTTAAATTGCGAAGCTTTAGAGTTTTCGTCGAAGGGCGTGTCCGTGGCGGCCGGACAAACTTTGATGTTTCGCCATGAAAAAGGAAGTTGCTATAACTCAGGCATACGATGTCCGATCTGCCTCAAACTTCACATGTTTGATGACAGTCCGGTCCTGAACACACGTCAGTGCCCATATTCAGTTATAGTCATAGCGCCACCTGCTGACAACAGGAAATGACATGTTTAACACTGTTACGGACTCCTAGAAACATATTGAAAAGCGTTAACAAGTCTTAAATAGGCTAGCAACATGCTACAAACATGTTAAAACATGCTAGCAACACTTAGCTAAGAGCTAAAGCATGCTATTAATACAAATACAAAAGGAAATTGCTGTAACTCATGTATATAATGTTGAATCTGACCCAAACTTAATATTCAACATGCTACAAAAATAATAAAGCATGCTAGCAACACTTAGCTAATATGCTAAAGCATGCTAATAATACAATGAAACAGGAAGTTACTCTTAAGGTGCGTTCACACCGGACGCGAATGAAGCGGCAAGCGCGAGTGATTTACATGTTAAGTCAATGCAAAGACGCGAATAGCCATCCTGCGGCGCGAAACGCGCGAATGAGGCGGCGCGAAACGCGCGAATAGCGCGAATGGCGCGGCGCGCATTGAGCGTTCAAGCGATTGCCGCGCCATTCGCGCGAATCGCGCGAAACGCGCGAGTTCAAAAATCTGAACTTCGGCGGAATTCCGCGCCGCGGTAACCAATCAGGAGCTTGCTCTAGCAGTGACGGAGGCAGAAATCCGAAACAACAATGGCGGACAAAATCACCGTTGCTGTCTGTGGTTCCTCGGAGCTGTACGATACATCTTTGGACTTTTGTAGAAACAGGAATAAATGGGATCTTGCTAAGAATAAAGTGAGTGAAGAGATCGGACAATCTGGTTAGTTTTAAAAAACGCTCTTTACTCAATTTAACCTACATATACATACATATTGAGACTACAAGCAAGCTAAAGCTGGCAAATTGAGCTCATTCACCTATTTTACAACTACTTCCCCGCTGACGAGTGGCAGAAGCCCCTCCCTTGACGCGAATTCGCGTCTGTTGTGAAGAAAATGTCACGCGCGAATGACGCGAATTTTACCGCGCGAATGGCGCGAGTAAACTCAAATGTTCAAGCGTTCAACTACGCGCGAATAGCGCGTTTTTTCCGCGCAAGTCGCGTCCGGTGTGAACGCACCATAACTCAGGCATACAATGTCCAATCAGCCCCAAACTTAACATGTTTGATAAGAATCCTGGCCTAAACACACGCCCATGCCCGTATTCAGTTATAGTCATAGCGCCACCAGCTGGTAACAGGAAGCCACATGTTTTATACTGTTGTGGATGCCTAGCAACATTTTAAAAAAATTCAACAACTGTTAAACAGGGTAGCAACATGCTAGAAACATGCTATAACATGTTAGCAACATTTAGCTAAGTGCTAAAGCATACTCTTAATGCAATGAAACAGGAAGTTACTGTAACTCAGGCATGCAATGTCCAATCAGCCCCAAACTTCACATGTTTGATAACAGTCCTGGCCTGAAGATATCTACATGCCAATATTCAGTTATAGTTATAGCGCCACCTACTGTCAACAGGAAGTGACATGTTTAACACTGTGACACACTATTAGCAACACACTAAAAAGCCATTGAGTGCTAAACTAGTTTAAAACATACTCAAACATGCTAGCAACACTTACTTAGTGCTAAAGCATGTTGTTAAAGACATAAAACAGGAAGTTACTGTAACTCAGACATGCAATGTCCAATCAGCCCCAAACTTCACGTTTGATAAGAGTCCTGGCCTGAAGATATATACATGCCCATATTCAGTTATAGTCACAGCGCCACCTGCTGACAACAGGAAGTGACGTTTAATGGTGTTACGGACTCCTAGCAACATAATAAAAAGCGTCAGCAAGTTTTAAATAGGCTAGCATCATGCTAGAAAGTTGAAAGTTGAAAGTTGAAAGTTTATTTGCACATATAACATTTAAAATACAGCTTTGCAAATCCAATAAAAAAGAAAAAATGAAAATACTGTGCAGGAGAGAGTGAGAAGACCCTGAGGTCTTATAAAACCACCTCCCCAAAATCCCATTAAATGGAAATAAAGTTACATGATCAAACAAGACAATACAATCACACATCAAGGATTTAAATATAACAAATTAACAAGATAAACTCATTTATATGTTAACATTATTTTCAGCTCTCTTTTGAAAGAGTTTAGAGTGGTTTTAGTCTTTAAAGCGGAGTCTAAATGATTCCAGAGGAAAGGCCCTCTATATTTCAGTGTAGATTGATTGGCCGTAGTTCTACAAAAAGGAAGATAAAAGTCTTTGCAGCGCCTTGTGGAATAAGCATGAACATCCGAAGAATACATGAAAAAATTATTAAGAAAGAATCATGTTAAAACATGCTAGCAACACTTAGCTGAGAGCTAAAGCATGATATTAATACAAAGAAAAATAAGTTGTAACTCATGCATACAAAGTCCAATCTGACCCAAGCTTAATATGTTTGATAAGAGTCCTGGTCTGAACACAAGCCCATGCCCATATTCAGTTATAGTCATAGTGCCACCTGCTGGCAACAGGAAGTCACATGTTTAATACTGTTGTGGATGCCCAGCAACATTTTAAAAATATCAACAAGTGTTAAATAGGGTAGCAACATGCTAGAAACATGTAAGCAACATTTAGCTAAGTGCTAAAGCATACTCTTAATGCAATGAAATAGGAAGTTACTGTAACTCAGGCATGCAATGTCCAATCAGCCCCAAACTTAATATGTTTGATAAGAGTCTTGGCCTGAATACATTTACATGCCAATATTTAGTTATAGTCATAGCGCCACCAGCTGGCAACAGCAAATTACTTGTTTTACACTAACTTAAGAATGCAATGTACAATTTGCACCAAACTTGACATGATTGCCAATAGTCCTGGCCTGAAGACATCTAAAAGCCAATATTTTGTAATAGCGCCACCTGTTGGCAGCAGGATATGTCATGACTTACACTCAAGCATGCCATGTTCAAGCTTCACCAAACTTCATATGTTTGATAAAAGCACTGGCCTGAACACATCTGCATGCCAATATTCATTTATAGGCATAGCGCCACCAGCTGGCAGCAGGAAGATTGGCACATATCAATGACTTTGACATATTCCTCCTACATTTACTGTGTTAATAGCATAGTGCCCACCATTCGCCACCGATCGGCGGTGAGCCCGAGTGCGAGGGCCCTACCATCGCTGCTTGCAGCTTTAATTAGGGCCCGAGCACCGATGGTGTGAGGACCCTATTGGATCTGCTCCGTTTCTTATTAGGGCCCGAGCACCGATGGTGTGAGGACCCTATTGGATCTGCTTCGTTTATTATTATTATTATTATTCTTCTTCTCCGGAATGAATCGCATTTTTGAGGGCCTAAACATACCCGAAAACTCATGAAACTTTGCACACACATCAAACCTGGCGAAAATGGATGTCTGATATGGGTTTCAGAGATGGGTGTGGCAAAACGGCTCGATAGCGCCACCTTTACACGTTCCGCGGTGTGCGCTTTCAGCTATGATTCACGTACATGCATGAAAATCGGTACACACATGTAACTCACCAATACCTACAAAAAAGCCTCCTGGGACAAAATCCGAAACCCAACAGGAAGTCGGTTATTATTAATTTTCTTAGCAAAATTTGTGTCATTTTTGCCATTTTCAGGCGTCGTACTTGAACGAACTCCTCCTAGAGATTTACTCCGATCAACAGCAAATTTGGTGAGTCTAATCTAAAGCCCTTTGTGACGTTAAATTGTGAAGATCTAGAGTTTTCATCGGAGGGCGTGTCCGTGGCGGCCTCGCAATTTTCGATGTTTCGCCATGAAAAAGGAAGTTGCTATAACTTAGGCATAAAATGTCCGATCTGTCCCAAACTTCACATGTGTGATAACACTCCTGACCTGATGACATCTACATATCCATATTCAGTTATAGTCATAGCGCCACCTGCTGGCAACAGGAAGTGTCATGCTGTACTCCACAACCAACTCCTCCTAGAGATTTATACAGATCAACACCAAAATCGGTCAGTCTAATATAAAGGCCTTAGTGATGTTAAATTGTGAAGATCTTGAGTTTTCGTTGAAGGGCGTGTCCGTGGCGGCCTGACAAATTTCGAGGTCTCGCCATGGATATAAAACTTGTTATAACTCAGCCATAAAATGTCCGATTTGCCTCAAACTTCACATATTCGATAAGAGTCCTGGCCTGAACACATCTGAAGGCCAATAATCTATTATAATCACAGCGCCACCTGTTGGCAACAGGAAATGACTTGTATCAAACTCCTCCTAGAGATTTAATGATATCGACATTATATTTGGTCAGTCTGATCTAGAGGCCTTAGAGATGTTAAATTGCGAAGATCTTGAGTTTTCGTTAAAGGGCGTGTCCGTGGCTGCGTGACAAAGTTTGATGTTTCGCCATGGACATAGAAGTTATTATAACTCAGCCATAAAATGTCCGATCTGCCTCAAACTTCACAGGTTTGGTAAGAGTCCTGGCCTGAAGACACCTAAAGGCCAATATTCAGATATTATCATAGCGCCACCTGTTGGTAGCAGGATATATCATATCTTTCACTAACTCAAACATACCAAGGTCAATCTGCACCAAACTTCATATGTTTGATGAAAGTGGTAGCCTAAACACATCTACATGCCAATAATCAGTTATAGGCATAGCGCCACCAGCTGGCGGCAGTAAATTTGGCACATTTAAGTGACTTTGACATATTTCTCCTATTTTTACTGTATTAAAAGCATACTACCCACCATTTGCTGTGTTCCTAAAGCCACCGGTCAGCGGTGAGCCCGTGTGCGAGGGCCCGTTCATCGCTGCTTGCAGCTTTAATTATTATTATTCTTCTTCTCCGGAATGAATCGCATTTTTGAGGGCCTAAACATACCCGAAAACTCATGAAACTTTGCACACACATCAAACCTGGCGAAAATGGATGTCTGATATGGGTTTCAGAGATGGGTGTGGCAAAACGGCTCGATAGCGCCACCTTTACACGTTCCGCGGTGTGCGCTTTCAGCTATGATTCACGTACATGCATGAAAATCGGTACACACATGTAGCTCACCAATACCTACAAAAAAGCCTCCTGGGACAAAATCCGAGACCCAACAGGAAGTCGGTTATTATTAATTTTCTTAGCAAAATTTGTGTCATTTTTGCCATTTTCAGGCGTCGTACTTGAACGAACTCCTCCTAGAGATTTACTCCGATCAACAGCAAATTTGGTGAGTCTAATCTAAAGCCCTTTGTGACGTTAAATTGTGAAGATCTAGAGTTTTCATCGAAGGGCGTGTCCGTGGCGGCCTCGCAAATTTCGATGTTTCGCCATGAAAAAGGAAGTTGCTATAACTCAGGCATACAATGTCCGATCCGTCCCAAACTTCACATGTGTGATAACACTCCTGACCTGATGACATCTACATGCCCATATTCAGTTTTACTCATAGCGCCACCTGCTGGCAACAGGAAGTGTCATGCTGTACTCTGCAACAAACTCCTCCAAGAGATTTTATCAGATCAACACAAAAATCGGTCAGTCTAATAAAAAGGCTTTAGTGATGTTAAATTGCGAAGATCTTGAGTTTTCGTTGAAGGGCGTGTCCGTGGCGGCCTGACAAATTTCGAGGTCTCGCCATGGATATAAAACTTGTTATAACTCAGCCATAAAATGTCCGATTTGCCTCAAACTTCACATATTCGATAAGAGTCCTGGCCTGAACACATCTGAAGGCCAATATTCTATTATAATCACAGCGCCACCTGTTGGCAACAGGAAATGACTTGTATCAAACTCCTCCTAGAGACTTAATGATATCAACATTATATTTGGTCAGTCTGATCTAGAGGCCTTAGAGATGTTAAATTGCGAAGATCTTGAGTTTTCGTTAAAGGGCGTGTCTGTGGCGGCGTGACAAAGTTTGATGTTTCGCCATGGACATATAAGTTGTTATAACTCAGCCATAAAATGTCCGATCTGCCTCAAACTTCACAGGTTTGGTAAGAGTCCTGGCCTGAAGACACCTAAAGGCCAATATTCAGATATTATCATAGCGCCACCTGTTGGCAGTAGGATATATCATATCTTTCACTAACTCAAACATACCAAGGTCAATCTGCACCAAACTTCATATGTTTGATGAAAGTGGTGGCCTGAACACATCTACATGCCAATAATCAGTTATAGGCATAACGCCACCAGCTGGCAGCAGGAAATTTGGCATATTTAAGTGACTTTGACATATTTCTCCTATTTTTACTGTATTAAAAGCATACTACCCACCATTTGCTGTGTTCTTAAGGCCACCGGTCGGTGGTGAGCCCATGTGCGAGGGCCCGTTCATTGCTGCTTGCAGCTTTAATTAGGGCCCGAGCCCAAAAGGGCGAAGGCCCTATTGTTCTTCTAAGGATTCTTATTTGTTTTTTTTGTTTTTTTTTCAACCGTTGGGGCACTTTTGGGGGCCTTAACATACTCAAAAACTCTTGAAAATTTGCACACACGTCGGAATCTGCCGTCGTCCGGACGCCACAGAGGCTGGGACCCGGGCGTGGTTCAGGGCCTCTACAGCGCCCCCTGGAACACAGTTTGAAAACTTGATGTACTGCGCACACATACTTGCGCGTATTGATATGAAACTCGGTACACATATAGAACTCATCGAGCTGAACAACTTTTGTACTCTATGTCATGGGCTCCACGCAACAGGAAGTGAGATATTTAGGGCTGTTTAAAAAGCGCATGCTCTGGAATTTAACGTACTCCTCCCAGGAATTCCATGGGATTGTCACCAAACTCGGTCAGCATGATCTCAAGACATTGGGGACGCTAAATTGCGAGGAGATTTTTGATATCTCGAACGGTTTGGCCGTGGCAAGGCGACAAAGTTATGGCGAGAAATGAGAAACAGGAAGTGTCTAATAACTGTTGCACACATTGCCTGATTCTGATGAAACTTCACCAGATTGTTCGTTGTATGATGCCGATTCCATAAATGTGACTATTATGAGTCAAAGTTATAGCGCCACCAACTGGCAGCAGGAAGTGTGTCATTTTCAAAATGCTTTGAAATCAGCCTCTTAATTTTACTCGATTTTCTTTAAACTTCATCAAAATCATGTCAAAACACGGCCGATAAAGAATATGTAAAGGGGTCGATGATAAATCAAATGCTGTTGCCATGGCAACGTGTCAAACTTTAAAATTACATTCCTGTCTTTTCGAGGCAGATAACATGCTTAGAATTTCATGAAACTCAACACACACATCAATATTAATGATAGTTAGACACTGGCAAAAGGTCATAAATGGGCGTGGAGCAGGCACTCTATAGCGCCATCTTTTGACAAAAGTTGGGGGGTTAGTTTTTCCTACAGTCACCAAACTCTGTACATATATTGTTCTCATCAATCTGGACAACTTTCTAAATCAAACTCATTAGCTAAGACCAACAGAAAGCCGGCTATTTTGATTTGAAGGTGGATTTTTTTGAAAAATCAGGTAGTAAACAAATTCACACTACTCCTAAGAACAACCAGCTGTTCACACCAAACTTTTTTAACATGAAGAGAAGATTCTGAAGATGTTAAATTGCGAGCGGATTTTGGATATCTCGAACGGTGTTGACGTGGTGATTTTTTAAAGATATAGTAAAAAACATAACCCTAATTTTTTATATCTTTAAAGTGCAGCATCCAAACTCTTTAAAACTTTTTTCACACAGAGATCTAATCATTCTGAGCAAGTGCTGGAAATATAAATTTTATACAAGCTTCAATGAATTAAAGAAAATTAAAAAAATAACTCAGAAACCTGCTGTCACTCTGGTGAATGTCTCTACAGTATGTGTGTGCGTTCAGTCAGGCACAGAGAAGCTCATTATTGCAGGGGGGAGGGGTGAGAGGCAGAGAGGGTGACAGAGTAGAGAGCCATCCTACAGACCATCTTTGAACAAAAAATGCACATATGTATTTTAATTACATAAATATGTCTGATCTTTGAGAGTCTGATATTTTGAGAAAATATAAAGGGTCACTTTGTCTTTCATTGTTCGTATTTTGCAGTTGTTGTTTTTTATTTATTTTTTACTTAACTGTACCATGAACTTGTCCTATTCAGTCACGTAGCAAAAGATTTAAAAAAAATACAACTTTTTAGCATGATCAATTTATCTTCATTGATAGACAATATTTACATAGTGTTATTTATTGAATATAAAATAATAATAATAAAAAATTATGACAAACTTTGACAACAAAACAAAAGTTACTGTTATCTCTTCAAAACATCTGAAAACCATAATTTTAAGATCAGTTATAAATATATATATATATTACCCCGTTAAAATACTAAACTTGATTTTTAAAGATATTTTGAAAGAATGAAGAGTTTATAGAGCACTTTATTGTGTATTGCTGTACACCCACATGAACTGTGTTCATGTTCATGTTAATTCACAGTACATAAACTTTATATGAATACTTTTTTTAGCTTAATATTAATTAACATTAATAAATGCTATTTATTTATTGGTCATGTTAACTAATATAGTTAATTTTAACAAATGAAACTGGATGGCAACATTTTATATTTTGTGTGTATGTGTCTGTGTGTTGATTTTAAAGTGTAACCCTTTCAATTCTGTAAACTTAAAATCCAAACTAGCAGAGGATTACTGTGAATGCATGTGCCAACTGGGCACCGTCTTCCTTATTGATTCTTAGTTATGTAGCACTTAAGAGTGATGTCTTATAACAGGAGTCACCAGCAAAGCAATATCCACACAAAAATTGTACAGATAGGTAACAATGACATTTAAGCAGAAGTGGTGGATGTAAAGGAAGCAATAATAACATTTTGCTATCATCATGAATCATGTTCTTATCATCATTTGTAGCATACTGGTTCACAGTTGGCATTTATCTGAAGTCCTTGCATTGATTGCATTTAGTTAAATCAACATTATATTTGGTCAGTCTGATCTTGAAGCCTTAGAGATGTTAAATTGTGAAGATCTTGAGTTTTCATTAAAGGGCATGTCCGTGGTGGCCTGACAAAGTTTGATGTTTCTGCATAGACATAGAAGTGGTTATAACTTAGCCTGAAAATGTCTGATCTGCCACAAAATTCACAGGTTTGGTAAGAGTCCTGGCCTGAAGACACCTAAAGACCAATTTTCAGATATTATCATAGCGCCACCTGTTGGCAGCAGGATATCTCATATATTTCACTAACTCAAACATGCCAAGGTCAATCTGCACCAAACTTCATATGTTTGATAATAGTGGTGGCCTGAACACATCTACATGCCAATAATCAGTTATAGGCATTGTGCCACCAGCTGGCAGCGGCAAGTTTGGCACATTTAAGTGACTTTGACATATTTCTCCTACATTTACTGTATTAAAAGCATACTGCCCACCGTTTGCTGTTTTCCTGAAGCCACCGGTCGGCGGTGAGCCCGGGTTCGAGGGCCCGTTCATCGCTGCTCGCAGCTTTAATTATTATTATTATTATTATTAGGGCCCGAGCACCGATGGTGTGAGGACCCTATTGGATCTGCTTCGTTTATTATTATTATTATTATTATTATTCTTCTCCAAAATGAATCGCATTTTTGAGGGCTTAGACATACCCGAAAACTCATGAAACTTCGCACACACATCAGACCTGGCGAAAATTTACGTCTGATATGGGTTTCAGAAGTGGGTGTGGCAAAATGGCTCGACAGCGCCACCTTTACACGTTCCGCGGTGTGCGCTTTCAGCTGTGATTCATGTACATGCACGGAAATCGGTACACACATGTAACACACCAATACCTACTAAAAAGCCTCTTGGAGCAAAATCCGGAACCCAACAGGAAGTCGGTTAATATTAATATTCTCAACAAAATTTGTGTCATTTTTGCCTTTTTCAGGTGTCGTACTTGAACGAACTCCTCCTACAGATTTATTCGGATCAACACCAAATTTGCAGAGTCTAGTCTAAAGCCCTTTGTGACGTTAAATTGTGAAGATCTAGAGTTTTCATCGGAGGGCGTGTCCGTGGCGGCCTCGCAAATTTCGATGTTTCGCCATGAAAAAGGAAGTTGCTATAACTCAGGCATACAATGTCCTATCTGTCCCAAACTTCACATGTGTGATAACACTCCTGACCTGAAGACATCTACATGCCCATATTCAGTTACAGTCATAGCGCCACCTGCAGGCAACAGGAAGTGTCATGCTGTACTCTACAACCAACTCCTCCTAGAGATTTATTCAGATCAACACCAAAATCGGTCAGTCTAATATAAAGGCCGTAGCGATGTTAAATTGTGAAGATCTTGAGTTTTCGGTAAAGGGCGTGTCCGTGGCGGCCTGACAAATTTCGAGGTCTCGCCATGGATATAAAACTTGTTATAACTCAGCCATAAAATGTCCGATTTGCCTCAAACTTCACATATTAGATAAGAGTCCTGGCCTGAACACATCTGAAGGCCAATATTCTATTATAATCACAGCGCCACCTGTTGGCAACAGGAAATGACTTGTATAAAATTCCTCTTAGAGATTTAATAATATCAACATTATATTTGGTCAGTCTGATCTAGAGGCCTTAGAGATGTTAAATTGCGAAGATCTTGAGTTTTCGTTAAAGGGCGTGTCTGTGGCGGCGTGACAAAGTTTGATGTTTCGCCATGGACATAGAAGTTGTTATAACTCAGCCATAAAATGTCCGATCTGCCTCAAACTTCACAGGTTTGGTAAGAGTCCTGGCCTGAAGACACCTAAAGGCCAATATTCAGATATTATCATAGCGCCACCTGTTGGCAGCAGGATATATCATATCTTTCACTAACTCAAACATACCAAGGTCAATCTGCACCAAACTTCTTATGTTTGATGAAAGTGGTGGCCTGAACACATCTACATGCCAATAATCAGTTATAGGCATAGCGCCACCAGCTGGCAGCAGGAAGTTTGGCACAATTAAGTGACTTTTATCTATTTTTCCTACATTTACTGTATTAAAAGCATACTGCCCACCGTTTGCTGTTTTCCTAAAGCCACCGGTCAGCGGTGAGCCCGTGTGCGAGGGCCCGTTCATCGCTGCTTGCAGCTTTAATTATTATTATTATTCTTCTCCAAAATGAATCGCATTTTTGAGGGCTTAGACATTCCCGAAAACTCATGAAACTTCGCACACACATCAGACCTGGCGAAAATTTACGTCTGATATGGGTTTCAGAAGTGGGTGTGGCAAAATGGCTCGACAGCGCCACCTTTACACGTTCCGCGGTGTGCGCTTTCAGCTGTGATTCACGTACATGCACGGAAATCGGTACACACATGTAACACACCAATACCTACAAAAAAGCCTCTTGGAGCAAAATCCGGAACCCAACAGTAAGTCGGTTAATATTAATATTCTCAACAAAATTTGTGTCATTTTTGCCATTTTCAGGCGTCGTACTTGAACGAACTCCTCCTAGAGGTTTATTCGGATCAACACCAAATTTGCAGAGTCTAGTCTAAAGCCCTTTGTGACGTTAAATTGTGAAGATCTAGAGTTTTTATCGGAGGGCGTGTCCATGGCGGCCTCGCAAATTTCGATGTTTCGCCATGAAAAAGGAAGTTGCTATAACTCAGGCATACAATGTCCGATCCGTCCCAAACTTCACATGTGTGATAACACTCCTGACCTGATGACATCTACATGCCCATATTCAGTTTTACTCATAGCGCCACCTGCTGGCAAATGGAAGTGTCATGCTGTACTCTGCAACAAACTCCTCCAAGAGATTTTATCAGATCAACACCAAAATCGGTCAGTCTAATAAAAAGGCTTTAGCGATGTTAAATTGCGAAGATCTTGAGTTTTCGTTGAAGGGCGTGTCCGTGGCGGCCTGGCAAATTTTGAGGTCTCGCCATGGATAATACATTTGTTATAACTCAGCCATAAAATGTCCGATTTGCCTCAAACTTCACATGTTCGATAAGAGTCCTGGCCTGAACCAATCTGAAGGCCAATATTCTATTATAATCACAGCGCCACCTGTTGGCAACAGGAAATGACTTGTATCAAACTCCTCCTAGAGATTTAATGATATCAACATTATATTTGGTCAGTCTGATCTAGAGGCCTTAAAGATGTTAAATTGCGAAGATCTTGAGTTTTCGTTAAAGGGCGTGTCTGTGGCTGCATGACAAAGTTTGATGTTTCGCCATGGACATAGAAGTTGTTATAACTCAGCCATAAAATGTCCGATCTGCCTCAAACTTCACAGGTTTGGTGAGAGTCCAGGCCTGAAGACACCTAAAGGCCAATATTCAGATATTATCATAGCGCCACCTGTTGGCAGCAGGATATATCATATCTTTCACTAACTCAAACATACCAAGGTCAATCTGCACCAAACTTCATATGTTTGATGAAAGTGGTGGCCTGAACACATCTACATGTCAATAATCAGTTATAGGCATAGCGCCACCAGCTGGCAGCAGGAAATTTGGCACATTTAAGTGACTTTGACATATTTCTCCTATTTTTACTGTATTAAAAGCATTCTACCCACCATTTGCTGTGTTCCTAAAGCCACCGGTCGGCGGTGAGCCCATGTGCGAGGGCCCGTTCATCGCTGCTTGCAGCTTTAATTCTTCTTCTTCTTCTTCTTCTCCAAAATGAAAAGTCTTTTTGAGGGCCTAAACATGCCCGAAAACTCACCAAACTTTGCACACGCATCAGACCTGGCGAAAATTTACATCTGATATGGTTTTCAAAAGTGGGTGTGGCAAAATGGCTCGATAGCGCCACCTATAAAATTTCAACGGAGTGCCCCTCGAGCTACGCTTCACGTACATGTACGAAACTCGGTACACATATGTAACACACCAATACCTACAAAAAAGTCTCCTGGTGCAACATCCGAAACCCAACAGGAAGTCCGTTATATTGAATTTCCTGTACGATTTTTGTGCAGTTTTTGCCATTTTCAGGCCTCATACTTTAACGAACTCCTCCTACAGTTTTTATCCGATCATCTTCAAATTTGCAAAGTGTCATCATAAGGCCTTTGCGATGTTAAATTGCGAAGCTTTAGAGTTTTCGTCGAAGGGCGTGTCCGTGGCGGCCGGACAAACTTTGATGTTTCGCCATGAAAAAGGAAGTTGCTATAACTCAGGCATACGATGTCCGATCTGCCTCAAACTTCACATGTTTGATGACAGTCCGGTCCTGAACACACGTCAGTGCCCATATTCAGTTATAGTCATAGCGCCACCTGCTGACAACAGGAAATGACATGTTTAACACTGTTACGGACTCCTAGAAACATATTGAAAAGCGTTAACAAGTCTTAAATAGGCTAGCAACATGCTACAAACATGCTAAAACATGCTAGCAACACTTAGCTAAGAGCTAAAGCATGCTATTAATACAAATACAAAAGGAAATTGCTGTAACTCATGTATATAATGTTGAATCTGACCCAAACTTAATATTCAACATGCTACAAAAATAATAAAGCATGCTAGCAACACTTAGCTAGTATGCTAAAGCATGCTAATAATACAATGAAACAGGAAGTTACTCTAACTCAGGCATACAATGTCCAATCAGCCCCAAACTTAACATGTTTGATAAGAATCCTGGCCTAAACACACGCCCATGCCCGTATTCAGTTATAGTCATAGCGCCACCAGCTGGTAACAGGAAGCCACATGTTTAATACTGTTGTGGATGCCTAGCAACATTGTAAAAAAATTCAACAACTGTTAAACAGGGTAGCAACATGCTAGAAACATGCTATAACATGTTAGCAACATTTAGCTAAGTGCTAAAGCATACTCTTAATGCAATGAAACAGGAAGTTACTGTAACTCAGGCATGCAATGTCCAATCAGCCCCAAACTTCACATGTTTGATAACAGTCCTGGCCTGAAGATGTCTACATGCCAATATTCAGTTATAGTTATAGCGCCACCTACTGTCAACAGGAAGTGACATGTTTAACACTGTGACACACTATTAGCAACACACTAAAAAAGCCATTGAGTGCTAAACTAGTTTAAAACGTACTCAAACATTCTAGCAACACTTACTTAGTGCTAAAGCATGTTGTTAAAGACATAAAACAGGAAGTTACTGTAACTCAGGCATGCAATGTCCAATCAGCCCCAAACTTCACATGTTTGATAAGACTCCTGGCCTGAAGATATATACATGCCCATATTCAGTTATAGTCACAGCGCCACCTGCTGACAACAGGAAGTGTCGTTTAATGGTGTTACGGACTCCTAGCAACATATTAAAAAGCGTTAGCAAGTTTTAAATAGGCTAGCATCATGCTAGAATCATGTTAAAACATGCTAGCAACACTTAGCTAAGAGCTAAAGCATGATATTAATACAAAGAAAAATAAGTATAACTCATGCATACAATGTCCAATCTGACCCAAGCTTAATATGTTTGATAAGAGTCCTGGTCTGAACACAAGCCCATGCCCATATTCAGTTATAGTCATAGTGCCACCTACTGGCAACAGGAAGTCACATGTTTAATACTGTTGTGGATGCCAAGCAACATCTTAAAAATATCAACAAGTGTTAAATAGGGTAGCAACATGCTAGAAACATGTTAGCAACATTTAGCTAAGTGCTAAAGCATACTCTTAATGCAATGAAACAGGAAGTTACTGTAACTCAGGCATGCAATGTCCAATCAGCCCCAAACTTAAAATGTTTGATAAGAGTCCTGGCCTGAATACATTTACATGCCAATATTCAGTTATAGGCATTGCGCCACCAGCTGGCAGCAGGAAGATTTGCACATATCAATGACTTTGACATGTTCCTCCTACATTTACTGTGTTAATAGCATAGTGCCCACCATTCGCCACCGATCGGCGGTGAGCCCGAGTGCGAGGGCCCTACCATCGCTGCTTGCAGCTTTAATTAGGGCCCGAGCACCGATGGTGTGAGGACCCTATTGAATCTGCTCCGTTTATTATTATTATTATTATTATTATTCTTATCCGGAATGAATCGCATTTTTGAGGGCCTAAACATACCCGAAAACTAACAAAACTTTGCACACACATCAGACCTGGCGAAAATGGACATCTGATATGGGTTGCAGAAGTGGGTGTGGCAAAATGGCTCAATAGCGCCACCTTTACACGTTCCGCGGTGTGCGCATTCAGCTGTGATTATCGTACATGCACAAAAATCGGTACACATATGTAACACACCAATACCTACAAAAAAGCCTCTTGAGATAAAATCCGACACCCAACAGGAAGTCGGTTATTATTAATTTTCTCGGCAAAATTTGTGTCATTTTTGCCATTTTCAGGTGTCATACTTGAACGAACTCCTCCTAGAGATTTATTCCGATCAACACCAAATTTGGTGAGTCTAATCTAAAGCCCTTTGTGACGTTAAATTGTGAAGATCTAGAGTTTTCATCGGAGGGCGTGTCCGTGGCGGCCTCGCAAATTTCGATGTTTCGCCATGAAAAAGGAAGTTGCTATAACTTAGGCATAAAATGTCCGATCTGTCCCAAACTTCACATGTGTGATAACACTCCTGACCTGAAGACATCTACATGCCCATATTCAGTTATAGTCATAGCGCCACCTGCTGGCAACAGGAAGTGTCATGTTGTACTCTGCAACAAACTCCTCCTAGAAATTTATACAGATCAACACCAAAATCGGTCAGTCTAATATAAAGGCTTTAGTGATGTTAAATTGCGAAGATCTTGAGTTTTCGTTGAAGGGCGTGTCCGTGGCGGCCTGACAAATTTCGAGTTCTCGCCATGGATATAAAACTTGTTATAACTCAGCCATAAAATGTCCAATTAGCCTCAAACTTCACATATTCGATAAGAGTCCTGGCCTAAACACATCTGAAGGCCAATATTCTATTATAATCACAGCGCCACCTGTTGGCAACAGGAAATGGCTTGTATCAAACTCCTCTTAGAGATTTAATGATATTAACATTATATTTGGTCATTCTGATCTAGAGGCCTTAAAGATGTTAAATTGCGAAGATCTTGAGTTTTCGTTAAAGGGCGTGTCTGTGGCGGCGTGACAAAGTTTGATGTTTCGCCATGGACATAGAAGTTGTTATAACTCAGCCATAAAATGTTCGATCTGCCTCAAACTTCACAGGTTTGGTAAGAGTCCTGGCCTGAAGACAGCAAAAGGCCAATATTCAGATATTATCATAGCGCCACCTGTTGGCAGCAGGATATATCATATCTTTCACTAACTCAAACATACCAAGGTCAATCTGCACCAAACTTCATATGTTTGATGAAAGTGGTGGCCTGAACACATCTACATGCCAATAATCAGTTATATGCATAGCGCCACCAGCTGGCAGCAGGAAATTTGGCACATTTAAGTGACTTTGACATATTTCTCCTATTTTTAATGTATTAAAAGCATACTACCCACCATTTGCTGTTTTCCTAAAGCCACCGGTCGGCGGTGAGCCCGGGTGCGAGGGCCCGTTCATCGCTGCTTGCAGCTTTAATTATTATTATTCTTCTTATCCGGAATGAATCGCATTTTTGAGGGCCTAAACATACCCGAAAACTAACAAAACTTTGCACACACATCAGACCTGGCGAAAATGGACATCTGATATGGGTTGCAGAAGTGGGTGTGGCAAAATGGCTCAATAGCGCCACCTTTACACGTTCCGCGGTGTGCGCATTCAGCTGTGATTATCGTACATGCACAAAAATCGGTACACATATGTAACACACCAATACCTACAAAAAAGCCTCTTGAGATAAAATCCGAAACCCAACAGGAAGTCGGTTATTATTAATTTTCTCGGCAAAATTTGTGTCATTTTTGCCATTTTCAGGTGTCATACTTGAACGAACTCCTCCTAGAGATTTATTCCGATCAACACCAAATTTGGTGAGTCTAATCTAAAGCCTTTTGTGACGTTAAATTGTGAAGATCTAGAGTTTTCATCGGAGGGCGTGTCCGTGGCGGCCTCGCAAATTTCGATGTTTCGCCATGAAAAAGGAAGTTGCTATAACTTAGGCATAAAATGTCCGATCTGTCCCAAACTTCACATGTGTGATAACACTCCTGACCTGAAGACATCTACATGCGCATATTCAGTTATAGTCATAGCGCCACCTGCTGGCAACAGGAAGTGTCATGTTGTACTCTGCAACAAACTCCTCCTAGAAATTTATACAGATCAACACCAAAATCGGTCAGTCTAATATAAACGCTTTAGTGATGTTAAATTGCGAAGATCTTGAGTTTTCGTTGAAGGGCGTGTCCGTGGCGGCCTGACAAATTTCGAGTTCTCGCCATGGATATAAAACTTGTTATAACTCAGCCATAAAATGTCCAATTAGCCTCAAACTTAACATATTCGATAAGAGTCCTGGCCTAAACACATCTGAAGGCCAATATTCTATTATAATCACAGCGCCACCTGTTGGCAACAGGAAATGACTTGTATCAAACTCCTCTTAGAGATTTAATGATATTAACATTATATTTGGTCATTCTGATCTAGAGGCCTTAAAGATGTTAAATTGCGAAGATCTTGAGTTTTCGTTAAAGGGCGTGTCTGTGGCGGCGTGACAAAGTTTGATGTTTCGCCATGGACATAGAAGTTGTTATAACTCAGCCATAAAATGTTCGATCTGCCTCAAACTTCACAGGTTTGGTAAGAGTCCTGGCCTGAAGACAGCAAAAGGCCAATATTCAGATATTATCATAGCGCCACCTGTTGGCAGCAGGATATATCATATCTTTCACTAACTCAAACATACCAAGGTCAATCTGCACCAAACTTCATATGTTTGATGAAAGTGGTGGCCTGGACACATCTACATGCCAATAATCAGTTATATGCATAGCGCCACCAGCTGGCAGCAGGAAATTTGGCACATTTAAGTGACTTTGACATATTTCTCCTATTTTTAATGTATTAAAAGCATACTACCCACCATTTGCTGTTTTCCTAAAGCCACCGGTCTGCGGTGAGCCCGGGTGCGAGGGCCCGTTCATCGCTGCTTGCAGCTTTAATTAGGGCCCGAGCACCGATGGTGTGAGGACCCTATTGGATCTGCTCCGTTTCTTATTAGGGCCCGAGCCCAAAAGGGCGAAGGCCCTATTGTTCTTCTAAGGGTTATTAGGGCCCGAGCACCGATGGTGTGAGGACCCTATTGAATCTGCTCCGTTTATTATTATTATTATTATTAGGGCCCGAGCACCGATGGTGTGAGGACCCTATTGAATCTGCTCCGTTTATTATTATTATTAGGGCCCGAGCACCGATGGTGTGAGGACCCTATTGGATCTGCTTCGTTTATTAGGGCCCGAGCCCAGAATGGGCGAAGGCCCTCTTGTTTTCCTAAGGATTCTTATTTTTTTTTTTTTTTTTTTGTTAACCTTCCGGGCACTTAAGGGGGTCTTAACATGCTCAAAAACTCTTGAAAATTTGCACACATGTCGGAATCTGCGGCCATCAGGACGTCACAGAGGCTGGTACCGGGGCGTGGCAAGGGGACTCTACAGCGCCCCCTGGAATTTTTAGGGCCATATAGCACACATACTTGAACGTACACATATGAAACTCGGTACACATATAGAACTCATTGAGCTGAACAACTTTTGTACTCTATGTCATTTTCTTAACGCAACAGGAAGTGAGATATTTAGGGCTGTTTAAAAAGCGCATGCTCTGGAATTTAACGTACTCCTCCCAGGATTTCCATACGATTGTCACCAAACTCGGTCAGCATGATCTCAAGACATTGGGGACGCTAAATTGCGAGGGGATTTTTGATATCTCGAACGGTTTGGCCGTGGCAAGGCGACAAAGTTATGGCGAGAAATGAGAAACAGGAAGTGTCTAATAACTGTTGCACACATTGCCTGATTCTGATGAAACTTCACCAGATTGTTCGTTGTATGATGCCGATTCCATAAATGTGACTATTATGAGTCAAAGTTATAGCGCCACCAACTGGTAGCAGGAAGCGTGTCATTTTCAAAATGCGTTGAAATCAGCCTCTTAATTTTACTTGATTTTCTTCAAACTTCATCAAAATAATGTCAAAACACGGCCGATAAGAATATGTAAAGGGTACGATGATAAATCAAATGCTGTTGCCATGGCAACGTGTTAAACTTTAAAATTAGATTCCTGTCTTTTCGAAGCAGATAACATGTTTAGAATTTCATGAAACTCAACACACACATCAATATTAATGATAGTTAGACACTGGCAAAAGGTCATAAATGGGCGTGGAGCAGGCACTCTATAGCGCCATCTTTTGACAAAAGTTGGGGGGTTAGTTTTTCCTACAGTCACCAAACTCTGTACATATATTGTTCTCATCAATCTGGACAACTTTCTAAATCAAACTCATTAGCTAAGACCAACAGGAAGCCGGCTATTTTGATTTGAATGTGGATTTTTGGAAAAATCAGGCTGTAAACAAATTCACACTCCTTCTAAGAATAACAAGGTATTCACACCAAACTTTTTTAACATGAAGAGAAGATTCTGAAGATGTTAAATTGCGAGCGGATTTGGGATATCTTGAACGGTGTTGACGTGGTGATTTTTTAAAAAACATAACCCTAATTTTTTATATCTTTAAAGTGCAGCATCCAAACTCTTTAAAACTTTTTTCACACAGAGATCTAATCATTATGAGCAAGTGCTGGTAATATCATAGTTATTCAAGCTTCTATGAATTAAAGAAAATTAAAAAAAGAAATCAGTAAACTGTTGTCACTGGGCTGACAGTCTGTGTTGACACTAAGAGTGACTGAAGGGGGGAGGGGTGAAAGGGAGAGAGACCAGTGGAACATGCTGTTTTGCTTAAGACCATCTTTGAGGAAGATGCAATTTGCACATTGCACATTGCTGTAGTTTAATCTGCATAAATAAGTCTGAACTTTGAGAGTCTGATCTTTGAGAAAATATAAAGGGTCACGAACTCTTTCATTCTTTGTATATTGCAGTTGTTGTTTTTTATTTATTTTTTACTGAACTGTACCATGAACTTGTCCTATTCAGCCACATAGCAAAAGATTAAGAAAAATACAGCTTTTTAGCATGAGCGATTTATCTTCATTGATAGACATTTATTTTCATAATTAAAATTTTTGATTCAATAAAAAAAAAACACTAACAATTTCAAGACAAACTTTGACAACAAAACAAACTTTGCTGTTATCTGTTCAAAACATCTGAAAATTGTACCATTTTAAGATGAGTTATATTTATATATCGCCCCATTACAATACCCAACTTGATTTTTAAAGATATTTTGAAAGAATGAAGCGTTTATTGAGCACTTTATTGTTTATTGTTGTATACCCACATGAACTGTGTTCATGTTCATGTTAATTCACAGTACATACACTATGTTAAAAGATACTAATTTACCGTTAAACAATATATGAGTACTTTTTTAGGTTAATATTAATTAACATTAATAAATGCTATTTATTATTGTTCATGTTAACAATGTTAACAAATGAAACTGGATGGTAAAGTTGTATATTTAGTGTGTATTTGTCTGTGTGTTGATTTAAAAATGTAACCCTTTCATTTCTGTAAACTTTAAATCCAAACTGGCAGAGGGTTACTGTGAATGCATGTGCCAACTGGGCACCGTTTTCCTAATTGATTCTTAGTTATGTAGCGCTTAAGAGTGATGTCTTATAACAGGAGTCACCTGCAAAGCAATGTCCACACACAAATGGAACAGATAGGTAACGATGACATTTAAACAGAAGTGGTGGACGTAAAGCAAGCAATAATAACATTTTGTTATCATCATGAATTACATGTTCTTATCATCATCCTCAGAATATAGGGAAAATGTTCCCTATATTGTGAACGGCTTTGGGATATCTTGAACGGTGTTGATGTGGTGATTTATGAAAGTAACAATAAAAAAGATGAAGAGTTATTTTCATATATCTTTAAATTGCATTATTCTTACTCATCAAAACTTTTTACATATAAAGAACAAGAAATTCTTAGGAAATACGTGTAGTTTCAAAATGTTATCATGCTCAGAGGCCCCAAAAACATTAAAAGTGTCAAATAAATTCGTCAGATTAAAGCTCTAATACCAGGGATGAACACTAGAGGTCCTCATAAGATAAGGAATCGTTTGACCTCTAATGCTATTTAGCTCATTGTCAGTGTATAAGAATGACAATAATCCATAGAATCAGTTGATATGTACTGTACTGTCAGTGTAATTTTACATAATTATTTTGTATAGGTGCTTAAAGAGCATTAAAATATTTTTTTTTATCTTTTAAGGAAAAATTATGTGATTTAAATACATATATACACTCTCACTGATAGAACAAAGTATCTTATAAGTATGACACTATACTGCTCAGTTCACTTAATTAGAATGAGAAACAAATACAAAAAGGCCAAAAAGTCAACTAAGTTAATATGTATTTATTTTCAATATATTTGTTTATAATTATTTCACAGATGCTTATAGACTATTAAAATAATATTTAAAAATGCTTGTAGACCATAAAACATGGTAACTATTTAAAATAGGGTCCAATACCTACAAAAAAGCCTCTTGGAGCAAAATTTGACACCCAACAGGAAGTCGGTTATTTTTAATTTTCTCAGCAAATTTTGTCATTTTTGCCATTTTCAGGCCTCGTACTTGAACGAACTCCTCCTAGAGATTTATCCGGATTAACGCCAAATTTGCTGAGTGTAATCTAAAGCACTTTGTGACGTTAAATTGCAAAGATCTAGAGTGTTCATTGGAGGGCGTGTCCATAGCGGTCTCGCAAATTTCGATGTTTCGCCATGAAAAAGGAAGTTTCTATAACTCAGGCATACAATGTCCGATCTGTCCCAAACTTCACATGTGTGATAACACTCCTGACCTGAAGACATCTACATTCCCATACTCAGTTATAGTCATAGCGCCACCTGCTGGCAACAGGAAGTGTCATGCTGTACTCTACAACAAACTCCTCCAAGAGATTTATACAGATCAACACTAAAATCGGTCAGTCTAATAAAAAGGCTTTAGTGATGTTAAATTGCGAAGATCTTGAGTTTTCGTTGAAGGGCATGTCCATGGTGGCCTGACAAAGTTTGATGTTTGGTCATGGACATAGAAGTTGTTATAACTCAGCCATAAAATGTCCAATCTGCCTCAAACTTCACATGTTTGATAAGAGTCCTGGCCTGAAGACATCTTAAGGCCAATATTCAGATATTATCATAGCGCCACCTATTGACAGCAGGATATATCATATCTTGCACTAACTTAAACATACCAAGGTCAATCTGCACCAGACTTCATATGTTTGATGAAAGTGCTGGCCTGAACACATCTACATGTCAATAATCAGTTACAGGCATAGCGCCACCAGCTGGCAGCAGGAGGTTTGGCACATTTAAGTGACTTTGATCTATTTTTCCTACATTTACTGTTTTAAAAGCATAATGCCCACCGTTTGCTGTTTTCCTAAAGCCACCGGTCGGCGGTGAGCCCGGGTGCGAGGGCCCGTTCATCGCTGCTTGCAGCTTTAATTATTATTATTATTATTATTCTTATCCGGAATGAATCGCATTTTTGAGGGCTTAGACATAGCCGAAAAGTCACGAAACTTTGCACACACATCAAACCTGGCGAAAATGTACGTCTGATATGGGTTTCAGAGACGGGTGTGGCAAAATGGCTCGACAGCGCCACCTTTACACGTTCCGCGGTGTGCGCATTCAGCTGTGATTATCGTACATGCACGAAAATAGGTACACACATGTAACACACCAATACCTACAAAAAAGCCTCTTGGAGCAAAATTTGACACCCAACAGGAAGTCGGTTATTTTTAATTTTCTCAGCAAATTTTGTGTCATTTTTGCCATTTTCAGGCCTCGTACTTGAACGAACTCCTAATAGAGATTTATTCGGATCAACGCCAAATTTGCTGAGTCTAATCTAAAGCCCTTTGTGACGTTAAATTGCGAAGATCTAGAGTTTTCATCGGAGGGCGTGTCCGTGGCGGCCTGGCAAATTTCGATGCTTCGCCATGAAAAAGGAAGTTGTTATAACTCAGGCATAAAATGTCCGATCTGCCCCAAACTTTACATGTGTGATAACACTCCTGACCTGATGACATCTATATGTCCATATTCAGTTATAGTCATAGCGCCACCTGCTGGCAACAGGAAGTGTCATGCTGTACTCTGCAACAAACTCCACCTAGAGATTTATACAGATCAACACCAAAATAGGTCAGTCTAATCAAGAGGCTTTAGTGATGTTAAATTGCGAAGATCTTGAGTTTTCGTTGAAGGGCGTGTCCGTGGCGGCCTGACAAATTTCGAGGTCTCGCCATGGATATAAAACTTGTTATAACTCAGCCATAAAATGTCCGATTTGCCTCAAACTTCACATGTTCGATAAGAGTCCTGGCCTGAACAAATCTGAAGGCCAATATTCTATTATAATCACAGCGCCACCTGTTGGCAACAGGAAATGACTTGTAGCAAACTCCTCCTAGAGATTTAATGATATCAACTTTATATTTGCTCAGTCTGATCTAGAGGCCTTAGAGATGTTAAATTGCGAAGATCTTGAGTTTTCGTTAAAGGGCGTGTCTGTGGCGGCGTGACAAAGTTTGATGTTTCGCCATGTACATAGAAGTTGTTATAACTCAGCCATAAAATGTCCGATCTGCCTCAAACTTCACAGGTTTGGTAAGAGTCCTGGCCTGAAGATACCTAAAGGCCAATATTCAGATATTATCATAGCGCCACCTGTTGGCAGCAGGATATATCATATCTTTTACTAACTCAAACATACCAAGGTCAATCTGCAACAAACTTCATATGTTTGATGAAAGTGCCAGCCTGAACACATCTACATGCCAATAATCAGTTATAGGCATAGCGCCACCAGCTGGCAGCAGGAAATTTGGCACATTTAAGTGACTTTGACATATTTCTCCTATTTTTACTGTATTAAAAGCATACTGCCCACCATTAGCTGTGTTCCTAAAGCCACCGGTCGGCGGTGAGCCCGGGTGCGAGGGCCCGTTCATCGCTGCTTGCAGCTTTAATTATTATTATTATTATTATTATTATTATTCTCCAAAATGAATCGCATTTTAGAGGACCTAAACATGCCCGAAAACTCACAAAACTTTGCACACACATCAGACCTGGCGAAAATTTACGTCTGATATGGGTTTCAGAAGTGGGTGTGGCAAAATGGCTCGACAGCGCCACCTTTACACGTTCCGCGGTGTGCGCTTTCAGCTGTGATTCACGTACATGCACGGAAATCGGTACACACATGTAACACACCAATACCTACAAAAAAGCCTCTTGGAGCAAAATCCGGAACCCAACAGGAAGTCGGTTAATATTAATATTCTCAACAAAATTTGTGTCATTTTTGCCATTTTCAGGCGTCGTACTTGAACGAACTCCTCCTAGAGGTTTATTCGGATCAACGCTAAATTTGCAGAGTCTAGTCTAAAGCCCTTTGTGACGTTAAATTGTGAAGATCTAGAGTTTTTATCGGAGGGCGTGTCCATGGCGGCCTCGCAAATTTCGATGTTTCGCCATGAAAAAGGAAGTTGCTATAACTCAGGCATACAATGTCCGATCCGTCCCAAACTTCACATGTGTGATAACACTCCTGACCTGATGACATCTACATGCCCATATTCAGTTTTACTCATAGCGCCACCTGCTGGCAACAGGAAGTGTCATGCTGTACTCTGCAACAAACTCCTCCAAGAGATTTTATCAGATCAACACCAAAATCGGTCAGCCTAATAAAAAGGCTTTAGCGATGTTAAATTGCGAAGATCTTGAGTTTTCGTTGAAGGGCGTGTCCGTGGCGGCCTGGCAAATTTCGAGGTCTCGCCATGGATAATACACTTGTTATAACTCAGCCATAAAATGTCCGATTTGCCTCAAACTTCACATGTTCGATAAGAGTCCTGGCCTGAACCAATCTGAAGGCCAATATTCTATTATAATCACAGCGCCACCTGTTGGCAACAGGAAATGACTTGTATCAAACTCCTCCTAGAGATTTAATGATATCAACATTATATTTGGTCAGTCTGATCTAGAGGCCTTAAAGATGTTAAATTGCGAAGATCTTGAGTTATCGTTAAAGGGCGTGTCTGTGGCTGCATGACAAAGTTTGATGTTTCGCCATGGACATAGAAGTTGTTATAACTCAGCCATAAAATGTCCGATCTGCCTCAAACTTCACAGGTTTGGTGAGAGTCCTGGCCTGAAGACACCTAAAGACCAATATTCAGATATTATCATAGCGCCACCTGTTGGCAGCAGGATATATCATATCTTTCACTAACTCAAAAATACCAAGGTCAATCTGCACCAAACTTCATATGTTTGATGAAAGTGGTGGCCTGAACACATCTACATGTCAATAATCAGTTATAGGCATAGCGCCACCAGCTGGCAGCAGGAAATTTGGCACATTTAAGTGACTTTGACATATTTCTCCTATTTTTACTGTATTAAAAGCATACTACCCACCATTTGCTGTGTTCCTAAAGCCACCGGTCGGCGGTGAGCCCGTGTGCGAGGGCCCGTTCATCGCTGCTTGCAGCTTTAATTATTATTATTCTTCTCCAAAGTGAATCGCATTTTAGAGGACCTAAACATTCCCGAAAACTCACAAAACTTTGCACACACATCAAACCTCGCGAAAATTTACGTCTGATTTGGGTTTCAGAAGTGGGTGTGGCAAAATGGCTCGACAGCGCCACCTTTAGACGTTCAGCGGTGTGCGCTTTCAGCTGTGATTCACGTACATGCACCGAAATCGGTACACACATGTAACTCACCAATACCTACAAAAAAGCCTCTTGGAACAAAATCCGGAACCCAACAGGAAGTCGGTTAATATTAATATTCTCAGCAAAATTTGTGTCATTTTTGCCTTTTTCAGGTGTCGTACTTGAACGAACTCCTCCTACAGATTTATTCGGATCAACGCCAAATTTGCAGAGTCTAGTCTAAAGCCCTTTGTGACGTTAAATTGTGAAGATCTAGAGTTTTCATCGGAGGGCGTGTCCGTGGCGGCCTCGCAAATTTCGATGTTTCGCCATGAAAAAGGAAGTTGCTATAACTCAGGCATACAATGTCCTATCTGTCCCAAACTTCACATGTGTGATAACACTCCTGACCTGAAGACATCTACATGCCCATATTCAGTTATAGTCATAGCGCCACCTGCAGGCAACAGGAAGTGTCATGCTGTACTCTACAACCAACTCCTCCTAGAGATTTATTCAGATCAACACCAAAATCGGTCAGTCTAATATAAAGGCCGTAGCGATGTTAAATTGTGAAGATCTTGAGTTTTCGGTAAAGGGCGTGTCCGTGGCGGCCTGACAAATTTCGAGGTCTCGCCATGGATATAAAACTTGTTATAACTCAGCCATAAAATGTCCGATTTGCCTCAAACTTCACATATTCGATTAAAGTCCTGGCCTGAACACATCTGAAGGCCAATATTCTATTATAATCACAGCGCCACCTGTTGGCAACAGGAAATTACTTGTATCAAACTCCTCCTAGAGATTTAACGATATCAACATTATATTTGGTCAGTCTGCTCTAGAGGTCTTAGAGATGTTAAATTGCGAAGATCTTGAGTTTTCGTTAAAGGGCGTGTCTGTGGCGGTGTGACAAAGTTTGATGTTTCGCCATGGACATAGAAGTTGTTATAACTAAGCCATAAAATGTCCGATCTGCCTCAAACTTCACAGGTTTGGTAAGAGTCCTGGCCTGAAGACACCTAAAGGCCAATATTCAGATATTATCATAGCGCCACCTGTTGGCAGCAGGATATATCATATCTTTCACTAACTCAAACATACCAAGGTCAATCTGCACCAAACTTCATATGTTTGATGAAAGTGCCAGCCTGAACACATCTACATGCCAATAATCAGTTATAGGCATAGCGCCACCAGCTGGCAGCAGGGAATTTGGCACATTTAAGTGACTTTGACATATTTCTCCTATTTTTACTGTATTAAAAGCATACTGCCCACCATTAGCTGTGTTCCCAAAGCCACCGGTCGGCGGTGAGCCCGTGTGCGAGGGCCCGTTCATCGCTGCTTGCAGCTTTAATTATTATTATTTTTTTTTTTATTTTTTTTTTTCAACCTTCCGGGCACTTTTGGGGGTCTTAACATACTCAAAAACTCTTGAAAATTTGCACACACGTCGGAATCTGCGGCCATCAGGACGCCAAAGAGGCTGAGACCCGGGCGTGGTTCAGGGCCTCTACAGCGCCCCCTGGAACACAGTTTGAAAACTTGATGTACTGCGCACACATACTTGCATGTAATGATATGAAACTCGGTACACATATAGATCTCACTGAGTCAAACAACTTTTGTACTCTATGTCATAGGCTCCACCTGACAGGAAGTGAGATATTTAGGGCTGTTTAAAAAGCGCATGCTCTGGAATTTAACGTACTCCTCCCAGGAATTCCATGGGATTGTCACCAAACTCGGTCAGCATGATCTCAAGACATTGGGGACACTAAATTGCGAGGAGATTTTTGATATCTCGAACGGTTTGGCCGTGGCAAGGCGACAAAGTTATGGCGAGAAATGAGAAACAGGAAGTGTCTAATAACTGTTGCACACATTGCCTGATTCTGATGAAACTTCACCAGTTTGTTCGTTGTATGATGCCGATTCCATAAATGTGACTATTATGAGTCAAAGTTATAGCGCCACCAACTGGGAGCAGGAAGTGTGTCATTTTCAAAATGCTTTGAAATCAGCCTCTTAATTTTACTTGATTTTCTTTAAACTTCATTAAAATCATGTCAAAACACGGCCGATAAGAATATGTAAAGGGGTCGATGATAAATCAAATGCTGTTGCCATGGCAACGTCTCAAACTTTAAAATTAGATTCCTGTCTTTTCGAGGCAGATAACATGCTTAGAATTTCATGAAACTCAACACACACATCAATATTAATGATAGTTAGACACTGGCAAAAGATCATAAATGGGCGTGGAGCAGGCACTCTATAGCGCCATCTTTTGACAAAAGTTGGGGGGTTAGTTTTTCCTACAGTCACCAAACTCTGTACATATATTGTTCTCATCAATCTGGACAACTTTCTAAATTAAACTAATTAGCTAACACCAACAGGAAGCCGGCTATTTTGATTTGAATGTGGATTTTTGGAAAAATCAGGCTGTAAACAAATTTATACTCCTCCTAAGAAGAACAAGCTGTTCACACCAAACTTTTTTAACATGGAGAGAAGATTCTGAAGATGTTAAATTGCGAGCGGTTTTGGGATATCTTGAACGGTGTTGACGTGGTGATTTTTTAAAGATGTATAACCGTCATTTTCTATATCTTTAAAGTGCAGCATCTTAACTATTTAAAACTTTTTTCACACAGAGATCTTATCATTCTGAGCAAGTGCTGTAAATATCAATTTAAATCAAGCTTCTACGAATTAAAGAAAATTAAAAAAAGAAATCAGAAGCCTGCTGTCACTCTGCCTTGAGTGTCTGTGTTCAGTCACCATTAAGTGACTGAAGAGAGACTGAAGGGGGAGGGGTGAAAGGGAGAGAGGGAGAGAGAGTAGAACATGCTGTCTTGCTAAAGACCATCTTTGAGGAAAAAATGCACATTGATGTTACATAAATATGTTTGATCTTTGAGAGTCTGATATTTTGAGAAAATATAAAGGGTCACTAAGTCTTTCATTGTTTGTATTTTGCAGTTGTTGTTTTTTTATTTATTTTTTACTAAACTGTACCATGAACTTGTCCTATTCAGTCACATAGCAAAAGATTAAGAAAAATACAACTTTTTAGCATGAGCGGTTTATCTTCATTGATAGACATTTATTTTCATAGTGTTATTTATTGAATATAACATTTTAATTAACAGTTTCAAGACAAACTTTGTCAACAAAACAAACTTTGCTGTTATCTGTTCAAAACATCTGAAAATTTTACCATTTTAAGATCAGTTATATATATATATATATATATATATATCGCCCCATTACAATACTCAACTTGATTTTTAAAGATATTTTGAAAGAAAGAAGCGTTTATAGAGCACTTTGTGTATTGCTGTACACCCACATGAACTGTGTTCATGTTCATGTTAATTCACAGTACATAAACTAATGTTAAAATATACTATTTTACCATTAAACAATATGTGAATACTTTTTTTTAGCTTAATATTAATTAACATTAATAAATACTATTTAATTATTGTTCATGTTAACTAATATAGTTAATGTTAACAAATGAAACTGGTTGGCAATTTTATATATTGTGTGTATGTGTCTGTGTGTTGATTTTAAAGTTTAACCCTTTCAATTCAGTAAACTTTAAATCCAACTGACTGAGGGTTACTGTGAATGCATGTGCCAACTGGGCACCGTTTTCCTAATTGATTCTTTCTTAGTTATGTAGCGCTTAAAAGTGATGTCTTATAACAGGAGTCACCTGCAAAGCAATATCCACACACAAATTGTACAGATAGGTAACGATGACATTTAAGCAGAAGTGGTGGACGTAAAGCAAGCAATAATAACATTTTGTTATCCTCATGAATTACATGTTCTTATCGTCATCATCAGAATATAGGGAAAATGTTCCCTATATTGTGAATGGCTTTGGGATATCTTGAACAGTGTTGATGTGGTGATTTATGAAAGTAACAATAAAAAAGATGAAGAGTTATTTTCATATATCTTTAAATTGCATTATTCTAACTCATCAAAACTTTTTACATATAAAGAACAAGAAATTCTTAGGAAATACGTGTAGTTTCAAAATGTTATCATGCTCAGAGGCCCCCAAAACATTAAAAGTGTCACATAAATTTGTCAGATTAAAGCTCTAATACCAGGGATGAACACTAGAGGTCCTCATAAGATAAGGAATCGTTTGACCTCTAATGCTATTTAGCTCATTCTCAGTGTATAAGAATGACAATAATCCATAGAATCAGTTGATATATACTGTACTGTCAGTGTAATTTTACATAATTATTTTGTATAGGTGCTTAAAGAGCATTAAAATCTTTTTTTTTATCTTTTAAGGAAAAATTATATGATTTAAATACATATATACACTCTCACTGGTAGAACAAAAAATCTTATAAGTATGAAACTATACTGCTCAGTTCACTTAATTAGAATGAGAAACAAATACAAAAAGGCCAAAAAAAAAAATCAACTAAGTTAATATGTATTTATTTTTAATATATTTGTTTATAATTATTTCACAGATGCTTATAGATTATTAAAATAATATTTAAAAATGCTTGTAGACCATAAAACATGGTAACTATTTAAAATAGGGTCTCTTTTGTTAACAATGGTTAATGAACTAACAAACACGAACAAACAACGAACAATATATTTGTACTCGATTTTCTTCAAACTTCATCAGAATAATGTAAAAGCCCTGATGCATCAAATGCTGTTGCCATGGCAAATAAATAAAAATAAAAAATACATTCAAATATTTGTTTCCTGTGATATTTAAGGCAGATAGCGTGCTTAGAATTTCATTTTCCATTTTCAATTTTCAATGATTTATTATATATTTAAAGTGCAGCATCCTAACTCTTTGAAACTTTTTTCATACAAATAACTATTCATTCTGATCAAACACAGTTCATTTCATAATTATACAAAACTCCACGAATGAAAGAAAATAAAAAAACATATCTGATCTCACTCTGCTCTGCACTCAATGTGTGTGTTTGTGTGGTAAGTGGTTGAGTGTAAGGAGGGGGGATGGGTGGTAAGAGAAAGAGTCAGAGAGGAGGAGAGACAGTTAGGGTTAGTCCAAAGGGTTACTGTGAATGCATGTGCCAACTGGGCACCGTTTTCCTGATCCTATCGGGATGGCGACTGCGCAGACGGCGAGGGCCCGGTCATCGCTGCTTGCAGCTTTAATTAGGGGCCAAGCACCGAAGGTGCGAAGGCACCTATTGTATCCGTTAGAATTCTTATTATTAGGGGCCAAGCACCGAAGGTGCGAAGGCACCTATTGTATCCGTTAGAATTCTTATTATTAGGGGCCAAGCACCGAAGGTGCGAAGGCACCTATTGTATCCGTTAGAATTCTTATTAGGGGCCAAGCACCGAAGGTGCGAAGGCACCTATTGAAACCGTTAGAATTCTTATTATTATTATTATTCTTCCGCCGCAAGTCTATGGCAGCCCATAGAACCGCTTGCGGGAAAGTTGTATAATTTGGCACACTGATAGAGGACCGTCCCAACATTAACCATAGCAAGTTTGGAGTCTCTAACTCAAACTCTCTAGCGCCACCATTTGTCCAAACTTTCACTTTCTTTTTGCTAATAACTTTTGAACCGTAAGCCACAAAATCAAAATTCCAATTTTCCCTGAATCCTTGGGTCATGCCGAGTCGAATGAACACCAAATTTCAAAAATCCTAAGGTTTAGTTTTTTTTCTATAATTTTTTGTTTGTAAAACCTACTTTTTCGAACTCGTCCTAGACGGTTTGTCTGATTTTCACCAAAATTGGCTCAGATCATCTTCAGACCATGCAGGCAAAAAGTTATGGAATTCAAGTTGATTGGACAAACCGTTCTCGAATAACGCGCTAATAAATTCTACAAAAAGTGCGCAAAAACGGATGTGAGGCCATATCTCCGCAACGGTTTGTCTTATTGAGACCAAACTTGGTGTTTGTTGTAACAAGCATGACCTGAGGCTACCTGCAGTGTTTCGTCATAGTGACACCTAGTGGTCAGGAGATATGAAAAATGGCTATTTTTGCTTATAACTTCTCAGTGGTTTGACCAAAAATCTCAAAACTAGTCTTGTTAGATTCGGAGGAGCATGCCGAGTCGACCCATATCCAATTTTCCCATGTCAGCCATTTTGGGTGTCGGCCATTTTGAATTTAGTTTTAAAATGCTGTATCTTGAGAACGGATTAACGTATCGTTTCGACAATAATTACAAAAATGTTCGGCACCATGCCCTGAATGTACATACCAATTTTGGAGCCAGCGCCACCTTGTGGTCAAAAGTTATAACGAAATTTTGAAAAATGCTAATAACTTCTGAAAAAAAAGGCTTATTGTAATAAAAGTGATCTCAAAATATTCCTTGGGTCAGGCCGAGAACATTGATACCAATTATGCCAAAATTGGCCTAACTTCCTGTTCGCCATCTTGATGAATGTAGAAAACCTACTTTTTCGAACTCCTCCTAGACCGTTAGTCGGATTTTCACCAAATTTGACTCGGATCATCTTCAGACCATGCTGACAAAAAGTTATGGATTTCGTGTCGATATTCGAAACCGTTTTCATTTAACGCATCAACGAATTTGCAGGTAAGATGCCAAAGCGCATCGGAAGCTGTATCTCTGCAAAGCTTTGAGATATTTGCACCAAATTTGGTATGTGGCATTAACACCTCACACTGATGACACCACATCAATTTGGTAGCAGTGCCACCTATTGGTCAAGAGTAATGAAGCATTCATTAACTATTAGTTTTAAAATGAACAAAAATGCTAATAACTGTAGATAGTATTAGCCTATTATAATGAAACTGGTCTCAAAATATTCCTTGGGTCATGCCGACAACATAGATACCAATTATGCAACAGTTGGCCAAACTCCCTGTCCGCCATTTTGAATTATGTTGAAAACCTACTTTTTCGAACTAGTCCTAGACCGTTTGTCCGATTTTCACCAAAATCGAGTCAGATCATCATCAGACTGTGCTGACAAATAGTTATGGATTTCATGTTGATAGTTGAAACCGTTTTCGTACAGCACCTCTATAAATTATAGGCTTGATGTGAAAATGACTCTAAGGCTATATCTTTGCAAAACTTTGACATAATGACACCAAACTTTGTGTGAACGTTTGTCATCTCACACTAAACACACCACATCGATTTGATAACAGCGCCACCTGTTGGTCAAACATAATAAGCCATTAAATCATATCAATAGGCGTTCTACATCATTTTTCTGTCGTTTTGACTAAAATCATCCTAAAATGGCTTCTTTTTACTTATTGTTGTAGTTGGTCTGCTGTTCCTGCCATCGTTAGCTCCTCATTTTCCGCTTTGAGTGCTTGGCCCCGTAATTGCTGCTTGCAGCTATATTTATTATTATTATTCTTCCGCCGCAAGTCTATGGCAGCCCATAGAACCGCTTGCGGGAAAGTTGTATAATTTGGCACACTGATAGAGGACCGTCCCAACATGAACCATAGCAAGTTTGGAGTCTCTAACTCAAACTCTCTAGCGCCACCACTTGTCCAAACTTTCAATTTCTTTTTGCTAATAACTTTTGAACCGTAAGCCACAACATCAAAATTCCAATTTTCCCTGAATCCTTGGGTCATGCCGAGTCGAATGAACACCAAATTTCAAAAATCGTAAGGATTAGTTTTTTTTCTATAATTTTTTGTTTATAAAACCTACTTTTTCGAACTCGTCCTAGACGGTTTGTCTGATTTTCACCAAAATTGGCTCAGATCATCTTCAGACCATGCAGGCAAAAAGTTATGGAATTCAAGTTGATTGGACAAACCGTTCTCGAATAACGCGCTAATTAATTCTACGAAAAGCGTTCAAAAATGGAAGTGAGGCCATATATCCGCAACGCTTTGGAATATTGAGACCAAACTTGGTGTGTGTTATAACAAGCATGACCTGAGGCTACCTGCAGTGTTTCGTCACAGTGCCACCTAGTGGTCAGGAGATATGAAAAATGGCTATTTTTGCTTATAACTTCTCAGTGATTTGGCCAAAAATCTCGAAACTCATTCCGTTAGATTCGGAGGAGCATGCCGAGTCGAACCATATCCAATTTTCCCAAGTCAGCCATTTTGGGTGTCGGCCATTTTGAATTTAGCTTTAAAATGCTGTATCTTGAGAACGGATTAACGTATCGTTTCGACAATAATTACAAAAATGTTCGGCACTATGCCCTGAATGTACATACCAATTTTGGGGCCAGCGCCACCTTGTGGTCAAAAGTTATAACGAAATTTCGAAAAATGCTAATAACTTCTGAAAAAAATGGCTTATTGTAATAAAAGTGATCTCAAAATATTCCTTGGGTCAGGCCGAGAACATTGATACCAATTATGCCAAAATTGGCCTAACTTCCTGTTCGCCATTTTGATGAATGTAAAAAACCTACTTTTTCGAACTCCTCCTAGACCGTAAGTCGGATTTTCACCAAATTTGACTCGGATCATCTTCAGACCATGTTGACAAAAAGTTATGGATTTCGTGTCGATATTCGAAACCGTTTTCATTTAACGCATCAACGAATTTGCAGGTAAGATGCCAAAGCGCATCGGAAGCTGTATCTCTGCAAAGCTTTGAGATATTTGCACCAAATTTGGTATGTGGCATTACCACCTCACACTGATGACACCACATCAATTTAGTAGCAGCGCCACCTATTGGTCAAGAGTAATGACGCATTCACTAACCATTAGTTTTTAAATGATCAAAAATGCTAATAACTGTAGATAGCATTAGCCTATTGTAATGAAACTGGTCTCAAAATATTCCTTGGGTCATGCCGACAACATAGATTCCAATTATGCAACAGTTGGCCAAACTCCCTGTCCGCCATTTTGAATTATGTTGAAAACCTACTTTTTCGAACTAGTCCTAGACCGTTCGTCCAATTTTCACCAAAATCGAGTCAGATCATCTTCAGACTGTGCTGACAAAAAGTTATGGATTTCATGTTGATAGTTGAAACCGTTTTCGTACAGCGCCTCTATAAATTTTAGGCTTGATGTGAAAATGACTCTAAGGCTATATCTTTGGAAAACTTTTACATAATGACACCAAACTTTGTGTGAACGTTTGTCATCTCACACTAAACACACCACATCGATTTGATAACAGCGCCACCTGTTGGTCAAACCTAATAAGCAATTAAATCATATCAGTAGGCGTTCTACATCATTTTTCTGTCGTTTTGACTGAAATCATCCTAAAATGTCTTATTTTTACTTATTTTTGCAGTTGGTCTGCTGTTCCTGCCATCCTTAGCTCCTCAGTTTCCGCTTTGAGTGCTTGGCCCCGTAATTGCTGCTTGCAGCTATATTTAGGGGCCAAGCACCGAAGGTGCGAAGGCACCTATTGAAACCGTTAGAATTCTTATTATTAGGGGCCAAGCACCGAAGGTGCGAAGGCACCTATTGTTTTCGTTAGAATTCTTATTATTATTATTATTATTATTATTCTTCCGCCGCAAGTCTATGGCAGCCCATAGAACCGCTTGCGGGAAAGTTGTATAATTTGGCACACTGATAGAGGACCGTCCCAACATTAACCATAGCAAGTTTGGAGTCTCTAACTCAAACTCTCTAGCGCCACCATTTGTCCAAACTTTCACTTTCTTTTTGCTAATAACTTTTGAACCGTAAGCCACAAAATCAAAATTCCAATTTTCCCTGAATCCTTGGGTCATGCCGAGTCGAATGAACACCAAATTTCAAAAATCGTAAGGATTAGTTTTTTTTCTATAATTTTTTGTTTATAAAACCTACTTTTTCGAACTCGTCCTAGACGGTTTGTCTGATTTTCACCAAAATTGGCTCAGATCATCTACAGACCATGCAGGCAAAAAGTTATGGAATTCAAGTTGATTGGACAAACCGTTCTCGAATAACGCGCTATTTAATTCTACGAAAAGCGCGCAAAAATGGATGTAAGGCCATATCTCCGCAACGGTTTGTCGTATTGAGACCAAACTTGGTGTGTGTTATAACAAGCATGACCTGAGGCGTCCTGCAGTGTTTCGTCACAGTGCCACCTAGTGGTCAGGAGATATGAAAAATGGCTATTTTTGCTTATAACTTCTCAGTGATTTGGCCAAAAATCTCGAAACTCATTCCGTTAGATTCGGAGGAGCATGCCGAGTCGAACCATATCCAATTTTCCCAAGTCAGCCATTTTGGGTGTCGGCCATTTTGAATTTAGCTTTAAAATGCTGTATCTTGAGAACGGATTAACGTATCGTTTCGACAATAATTACAAAAATGTTCGGCACCATGCCCTGAATGTACATACCAATTTTGGGGCCAGTGCCACCTTGTGGTCAAAAGTTATAACGAAATTTCTAGAAATGCTAATAACTTCTGAAAAAAATGGCTTATTGTAATAAAAGTGATCTCAAAATATTCCTTGGGTCAGACCGAGAACATTGATACCCATTATGCCAAAATTGGCCTAACTTCCTGTTCGCCATTTTGATGAATGTAGAAAACCTACTTTTTCGAACTCCTCCTAGACCGTTAGTCGGATTTTCACCAAATTTGACTCGGATCATCTTCAGACCATGCTGACAAAAAGTTATGGATTTCGTGTCGATATTCGAAACCGTTTTCATTTAACGCATCAACGAATTTGCAGGTAAGATGCCAAAGCGTATCGGAAGCTGTATCTCTGCAAAGATTTGAGATATTTGCACCAAATTTGGTATGTGGCATTACCACCTCACACTGATTACAGCACATTAATTTGGTAACAGCGCCACCTATTGGTCAAGAGTAATGAAGCATTCATTAACCATTAGTTTTAAAATGAACAAAAATGCTAATAACTGTAGATAGCATTAGCCTATTGTAATAAAACTGGTCTCAAAATATTCCTTGGGTCATGCCGACAACATAGATACCAATTATGCCACAGTTGGCCAAACTTCCTGTCCGCCATTTTGATCTATGTTGAAAACCTACTTTTTCGAACTAATCCTAGACCGTTCGTCCGATTTTCACCAAAATCGAGTCAGATCATCTTCGGACTGTGCTGACAAAAGGTTATGGATTTCATGTTGATAGATGGAACCGTTTTCGTACAGCGCCTCTATAAATTTTAGGCTTGATGTGAAAATGACTCTAAGGCTATAATTTTGGAAAACTTTGACATAATGACACCAAACTTTGTGTGTACGTTTGTCACCTCACACTAAACACACCACATCGATTTGATAACAGCGCCACCTGTTGGTCAAACCTAATAAGCCATTAAATCATATCAGTAGGCGTTCTACATAATTTTTCTGTCGTTTTGACTAAAATCATCCTAAAATGGCTTCTTTTTACTTCTTGTTGCAGTTGGTCTGCTGTTCCTGCCATCCTTAGCTCCTCATTTTCCGCTTTGAGTGCTTGGCCCCGTAATTGCTGCTTGCAGCTATATTTATTATTATTATTCTTCCGCCGCAAGTCTATGGCAGCCCATAGAACCGCTTGCGGGAAAGTTGTATAATTTGGCACACTAATAGTGGACCATCTAAACATTAACCATAGCAAGTTTGGAGTCTCTAACTCAAACTCTCTAGCGCCACCACTTGTCCAAACTTTCACTTTCTTTTTGCTAATAACTTTTGAACCGTAAGCCATAAAATCAAAATTCCAATTTTCCCTGAATCTTTGGGTCATGCCGAGTCGAATGAACACCACATTTAAAAAATCCTAAGGTTTAGTTTTTTTTCTATAATTTTTTGTTTGTAAAACCTACTTTTTCGAACTCGTCCTAGACGGTTTGTCTGATTTTCACCAAAATTGGCTCAGATCATCTTCAGACCATGCAGGCAAAAAGTTATGGAATTCAAGTTGATTGGACAAACCGTTCTCGAATAACGCGCTAATTAATTCTACGAAAAGTGCGCAAAAACGGATGTGAGGCCATATCTCCGCAACGGTTTGTTTTATTGAGACCAAACTTGGTGTGTGTTGTAACAAGCATGTCCTGAGGCTACCTGCAGTGTTTCGTCATAGTGACACCTAGTGGTCAGGAGATATGAAAAATGGCTATTTTTGCTTATAACTTCTCAGTGGTTTGACCAAAAATCTCAAAAGTGGTCTTGTTAGATTCGGAGGATCATGCCGAGTCGAACCATATCCAATTTTCCCATGTCAGCCATTTTGGGTGTCGGCCATTTTGAATTTAGCTTTAAAATGCTGTATCTTGAGAACGGATTGACGTATCGTTTTGACAATAATTACAAAAATGTTCGGCACCATGCCCTGAATGTACATACCAATTTTGGGGCCAGCGCCACCTTGTGGTCAAAAGTTATAACGAAATTTCGAAAAATGGTAATAACTTCTGAAAAAAATGGCTTATTGTAATAAAAGTTATCTCAAAATATTCCTTGGGTCAGGCCGAGAACATTGATACCAATTATGCCAAAATTGGCCTAACTTCCTGTTCGCCATTTTGATGAATGTAGAAAACCTACTTTTTCGAACTCCTCCTAGACCGTTAGTCGGATTTTCACCAAATTTGACTTGGATCATCTTCAGACCATGCTGACAAAAAGTTATGGATTTCGTGTCGATATTCGAAACCGTTTTCATTTAACGCATCAACGAATTTGCAGGTAAGATGCCAAAGCGCATCGGAAGCTGTATCTCTGCAAAGCTTTGCGATATTTGCACCAAATTTGGTATGTGGCATTAACACCTCACACTGATGACACCACATCATTTTGGTAGCAGCGCCACCTATTGGTCAAGAGTAATGAAGCATTCATTAACTATTAGTTTTAAAATGAACAAAAATGCTAATAACTGTAGATAGCATTAGCCTATTGTAATGAAACTGGTCTCAAAATATTCCTTGGGTCATGCCGACAACACCGATATCAATTATGCCACAGTTGGCCAAACTCCCTGTCCGCCATTTTGATTTATGTTGAAAACCTACTTTTTCGAACTAATCCTAGACCGTTCGTCCGATTTTCACCAAAATCGAGTCAGATCATCTTCAGACTGTGCTGACAAAAAGTTATGGATTTCATGATGATAGATAAAACCGTTTTCGTATAGCGCCTCTATAAATTTAAGGCTTGATGTGATAATGACTCTAAGGCTATATCTTCGGAAAACTTTGACATAATGACACCAAACTTTGTGTGCACGTTTGTCACCTCACACTAAACACACCACATGGATTTGAGAACAGCGCCACCTGTTGATCAAACGTAATAAGCATTAAATCATATCAGTAGGCGTTCTACACCATTTTTCTGTAGTTTTCACTAAAATCCTCTCAAAATTGCTTCCTTTTCCTTATTGTTGCAGTTGGTCTGCTGTTCCTGCCATCTTTAGCTCCTCATTTTCCGCTTTGACTGCTTGGCCCCGTAATTGCTGCTTGCAGCTATATTTATTATTATTATTATTATTATTATTCCGCCGCAAGTCTATGGCAGCCCATAGAACCGCTTGCGGGAAAGTTGTATAATTTGGCACACTGATAGAGGGCCGACTCAACATTAACCATAGCAAGTTTGGAGTCTCTAATTCAAACTCTCTAGCGCCACCACTTGTCCAAACTTTCACTTTCTTTTTGCTAATAACTTTTGAACCGTAAGCCATAAAATCAAAATTCCAATTTTCCCTGAATCCTTGGGTCATGCCGAGTCGAATGAACACCAAATTTCAAAAATCCTAAGGCTTAGTTTTTTTTCTATAATTTTTTGTTTATAAAACCTACTTTTTCGAACTCGTCCTAGACGGTTTGTCTGATTTTCACCAAAATTGAGTCAGATCATCTTCAGACCATGCAGGCAAAAAGTTATGGAATTCAAGTTGTTTGGACAAACCGTTCTCGAATAACGCGCTAATTAATTCTACGAAAAGCGTTCAAAAAAGGAAGTGAGGCAATATCTCCGGAACGCTTTGGAATATTGAGACCAAACTTGGTGTGTGTTATAACAAGCATGACCTGAGGCTACCTGCAGTGTTTCGTCACAGTGCCACCTAGTGGTCAGGAGATATGAAAAATGGCTATTTTTGCTTATAACTTCTCAGTGGTTTGACCAAAAATCTCAAAACTGGTCTTGTTAGATTCGGAGGAGCATGCCGAGTCGACCCATATCCAATTTTCCCATGTCAGCCATTTTGGGTGTCGGCCATTTTGAATTTAGCTTTAAAATGCTGTATCTTGAGAACGGATTAACGTATCGTTTCGACAATAATTGCAAAAATGTTCGGCACCATGCCCTGAATGTACATACCAATTTTGGGGCCAGCGCCACCTTGTGGTCAAAAGTTATAACGAAATTTCCAAAAATGCTAATAACTTCTGAACAAAATGGCTTATTGTAATAAAAGTGATCTCAAAATATTCCTTGAGTCAGGCCGAGAACATTGATACCAATTATGCCAAAATTGGCCTAACTTCCTGTTCACCATTTTGATTAATGTAGAAAACCTACTTTTTCGTACTCCTCCTAGACCGTTAGTCGGATTTTCACCAAATTTGAACCGGATCATCTTCAGACCATGCTGACAAAAAGTTATGGATTTCGTGTCGATATTCGAAACCGTTTTCATTTAACGCATCAATGAATTTGCAGGTAAGATGCCAAAGCGCATCGGAAGCTGTATCTCTGCAAAGCTTAGAGATATTTGCACCAAATTTGGTATGTGGCATTACCACCTCACACTGATGACACCACATAAATTTGGTAGCAGCGCCACCTATTGGTCAAGAGTAATGAAGCATTCATTAACCATTAGTTTTAAAATGAACAAAAATGCTAATGACTGTAGATAGCATTAGCCTATTGTAATGAAACTGGTCTCAAAATATTCCTTGGGTCATGCCGACAACATAGATACCAGTTATGCCACAGTTGGCCAAACTCCCTGTCCGCCATTTTGATTTATGTTGAAAACCTACTTTTTCGAACTAGTCCTAGACCGTTCGTCCGATTCTCACCAAAATTGAGTCAGATCATCTTCAGACTATGCTGACAAAAAGTTATGAATTTCATGATGATAGATGAAACCGTTTTCGTATAGCGCCTCTCTAAATTTAAGGATTGATGTGAAAATGACTATAAGGCTATATCTTTGGAAAATTTTGACATAATGACACCAAACTTTGTGTGCACGTTTGTCACCTCACACTAAACACACCACATGGATTTGAGAACAGCGCCAGCTGTTGATCAAACGTAATAAGCATTAAATCATATCAGTAGGCGTTCTACACCATTTTTCTGTAGTTTTCACTAAAATCCTCTCAAAATTGCTTCCTTTTCCTTATTGTTGCAGTTGGTCTGCTGTTCCTGCCATCTTTAGCTCCTCATTTTCCGCTTTGACTGCTTGGCCCCGTAATTGCTGCTTGCAGCTATATTTATTATTAGGGGCCAAGCACCGAAGGTGCGAAGGCACCTATTGAAACCGTTAGAATTCTTATTATTAGGGGCCAAGCACCGAAGGTGCGAAGGCACCTATTGTTTTCGTTAGAATTCTTATTATTATTATTATTATTATTATTCTTCCGCCGCAAGTCTATGGCAGCCCATAGAACCGCTTGCGGGAAAGTTGTATAATTTGGCACACTGATAGAGGACCGTCCCAACATTAACCATAGCAAGTTTGGAGTCTCTAACTCAAACTCTCTAGCGCCACCATTTGTCCAAACTTTCACTTTCTTTTTGCTAATAACTTTTGAACCGTAAGCCACAAAATCAAAATTCCAATTTTCCCTGAATCCTTGGGTCATGCCGAGTCGAATGAACACCAAATTTCAAAAATCGTAAGGATTAGTTTTTTTTCTATAATTTTTTGTTTATAAAACCTACTTTTTCGAACTCGTCCTAGACGGTTTGTCTGATTTTCACCAAAATTGGCTCAGATCATCTACAGACCATGCAGGCAAAAAGTTATGGAATTCAAGTTGATTGGACAAACCGTTCTCGAATAACGCGCTATTTAATTCTACGAAAAGCGCGCAAAAATGGATGTAAGGCCATATCTCCGCAACGGTTTGTCGTATTGAGACCAAACTTGGTGTGTGTTATAACAAGCATGATCTGAGGCGTCCTGCAGTGTTTCGTAACAGTGCCACCTAGTGGTCAGGAGATATGAAAAATGGCTATTTTTGCTTATAACTTCTCAGTGATTTGGCCAAAAATCTCGAAACTCATTCTGTTAGATTCGGAGGAGCATGCCGAGTCGAACCATATCCAATTTTCCCAAGTCAGCCATTTTGGGTGTCGGCCATTTTGAATTTAGCTTTAAAATGCTGTATCTTGAGAACGGATTAACGTATCGTTTCGACAATAATTACAAAAATGTTCGGCACCATGCCCTGAATGTACATACCAATTTTGGGGCCAGTGCCACCTTGTGGTCAAAAGTTATAACGAAATTTCTAGAAATGCTAATAACTTCTGAAAAAAATGGCTTATTGTAATAAAAGTGATCTCAAAATATTCCTTGGGTCAGACCGAGAACATTGATACCCATTATGCCAAAATTGGCCTAACTTCCTGTTCGCCATTTTGATGAATGTAGAAAACCTACTTTTTCGAACTCCTCCTAGACCGTTAGTCGGATTTTCACCAAATTTGACTCGGATCATCTTCAGACCATGCTGACAAAAAGTTATGGATTTCGTGTCGATATTCGAAACCGTTTTCATTTAACGCATCAACGAATTTGCAGGTAAGATGCCAAAGCGTATCGGAAGCTGTATCTCTGCAAAGATTTGAGATATTTGCACCAAATTTGGTATGTGGCATTACCACCTCACACTGATTACAGCACATTAATTTGGTAACAGCGCCACCTATTGGTCAAGAGTAATGAAGCATTCATTAACCATTAGTTGTAAAAAGAACAAAAATGCTAATAACTGTAGATAGCATTAGCCTATTGTAATAAAACTGGTCTCAAAATATTCCTTGGGTCATGCCGACAACATAGATACCAATTATGCCACAGTTGGCCAAACTTCCTGTCCGCCATTTTGATCTATGTTGAAAACCTACTTTTTCGAACTAATCCTAGACCGTTCGTTCGATTTTCACCAAAATCGAGTCAGATCATCTTCAGACTGTGCTGACAAAAAGTTATGGATTTCATGTTGATAGATGGAACCGTTTTCGTACAGCGCCTCTATAAATTTTAGGCTTGATGTGAAAATGACTCTAAGGCTATATCTTTGGAAAACTTTTACATAATGACACCAAACTTTGTGTGAACGTTTGTCATCTCACACTAAACACACCACATCGATTTGATAACAGCGCCACCTGTTGGTCAAACCTAATAAGCCATTAAATCATATCAGTAGGCGTTCTACATCACTTTTCTGTCGTTTTGACTAAATCATCCTAAAATGGCTTCTTTTTACTTATTTTTGCAGTTGGTCTGCTGTTCCTGCCATCCTTAGCTCCTCATTTTCCGCTTTGAGTGCTTGGCCCCGTAATTGCTGCTTGCAGCTATATTTATTATTATTATTCTTCCGCCGCAAGTCTATGGCAGCCCATAGAACCGCTTGCGGGAAAGTTGTATAATTTGGCACACTGATAAAGGGCTGACTCAACATTAACCATAGCAAGTTTGGAGTCTCTAATTCAAACTCTCTAGCGCCACCACTTGTCCAAACTTTCACTTTCTTTTTGCTAATAACTCTTGAACCGTAAGCCATAAAATCAAAATTCCAATTTTCCCTGAATCCTTGGGTCATGCCGAGTCGAATGAACACCAAATTTCAAAAATCGTAAGGATTAGTTTTTTTTCTATAATTTTTTGTTTGTAAAACCTACTTTTTCGAACTCGTCCTAGACGGTTTGTCTGATTTACACCAAAATTGACTCAGATCATCTTCAGACCATGCAGGCAAAAAGTTATGGAATTCAAGTTGATTGGACAAACCGTTCTCGAATAACGCGCTAATTAATTCTACGAAAAGCGAGCAAAAATGGATGTGAGGCCGTATCTCGGCAACGGTTTGTCGTATTGAGACCAATCTTGGTGAGGCTTATAACAAGCATGACCTGAGGCTACCTGCAGTGTTTCGTCACAGTGCCACCTAGTGGTCAGGAGATATGGAAAATGGCTATTTTTGCTTATAACTTCTCAGTGGTTTGACCAAAAATCTCAAAACTAGTCTTGTTAGATTCGGAGGAGCATGCCGAGTCGAACCATATCCAATTTTCCCATTTCAGCCATTTTGGGTGTCGGCCATTTTGAATTTAGCATTAAAATGCTGTATCTTGATAACGGATTAACGTATCGTTTCGACAATAATGACAGAAATGTTCGGCACCATGCCCTGAATGTACATACCAATTTTGGGGCCAGCGCCACCTTGTGGTCAAAAGTTATAACGAAATTTCCAAAAATGCTAATAACTTCTGAACAAAATGGCTTATTGTAATAAAAGTGATCTCAAAATATTCCTTGAGTCAGGCCGAGAACATTGATACCAATTATGCCAAAATTGGCCTAACTTCCTGTTCGCCATTTTGATTAATGTAGAAAACCTACTTTTTCGAACTCCTCCTAGACCGTTAGTCGGATTTTCACCAAATTTGAACCGGATCATCTTCAGACCATGCTGACAAAAAGTTATGGATTTCGTGTCGATATTCGAAACCGTTTTCATTTAACGCATCAATGAATTTGCAGGTAAGATGCCAAAGCGCATCGGAAGCTGTATCTCTGCAAAGCTTAGAGATATTTGCACCAAATTTGGTATGTGGCATTACCACCTCACACTGATGACACCACATAAATTTGGTAGCAGCGCCACCTATTGGTCAAGAGTAATGAAGCATTCATTAACCATTAGTTTTAAAATGAACAAAAATGCTAATAACTGTAGATAGCATTAGCCTATTGTAATGAAACTGGTCTCAAAATATTCCTTGGGTCATGCCGACAACATAGATACCAGTTATGCCACAGTTGGCCAAACTCCCTGTCCGCCATTTTGATTTATGTTGAAAACATACTTTTTCGAACTAGTCCTAGACCGTTTGTCCGATTCTCACCAAAATTGAGTCAGATCATCTTCAGACTGTGCTGACAAAAAGTTATGAATTTCATGATGATAGATGAAACCGTTTTCGTATAGCGCCTCTCTAAATTTAAGGATTGATGTGAAAATGACTCGAAGGCTATATCTTTGGAAAATTTTGACATAATCACACCAAACTTTGTGTGCACGTTTGTCACCTCACACTAAACACACCACATGGATTTGAGAACAGCGCCACCTGTTGGTCAAACGTAATACGCATTACATCAAATCAGTATGCGTTCTACACCATTTTTCTGTAATTTTCACTAAAATCCTCTTAAAATTGCTTCCTTTTCGTTATTGTTGCAGTTGGTCGGTTGTTCCTGCCATCGTTAGCTCCTCATTTTCCGCTTTGAGTGCTTGGCCCCGTAATTGCTGCTTGCAGCTATATTTAGGGGCCAAGCACCGAAGGTGCGAAGGCACCTATTGTTTTCGTTAGAATTCTTATTATTATTAGGGGCCAAGCACCGAAGGTGCGAAGGCACCTATTGTATCCGTTAGAATTCTTATTATTATTATTATTCCGCCGCAAGTCTATGGCAGCCCATAGAACCGCTTGCGGGAAAGTTGTATAATTTGGCACACTGATAGAGGACCGTCCCAACATTAACCATAGCAAGTTTGGAGTCTCTAACTCAAACTCTCTAGCGCCACCACTTGTCCAAACTTTCACTTTCTTTTTGCTAATAACTTTTGAACCGTAAGCCATAAAATCAAAATTCGAATTTTCCCTGAATCCTTGGGTAATGCCGAGTCGAATGAACACCAAATTTCAAAAATCGTAAGGATTAGTTTTTTTTCTATAATTTTTTGTTTATAAAACCTACTTTTTCGAACTCGTCCTAGACGGTTTGTCTGATTTTCACCAAATCTGGCTCAGATCATCTTCAGACCATGTAGGCAAAAAGTTATGGAATTCAAGTTGATTGGACAAACCGTTCTCGAATAACGCGCTAATTAATTCTACGAAAAGCGTTCAAAAATGGAAGTGAGGCCATATCTCCGCAATGCTTTGGAATATTGAGACCAAACTTGGTGTGTGTTGTAACAAGCATGACCCGAGGCTACCTGCAGTGTTTCGTCACAGTGCCACCTAGTGGTCAGGAGTTATGAAAAATGGATATTTTTGCTTATAACTTCTCAGTGGTTTGACCAAAAATCTCAAAACTGGTCTTGTTAGATTCGGAGGAGCATGCCGAGTCGACCCATATCCAATTTTCCCATGTCAGCCACTTTGGGTGTCGGCCATTTTGAATTTCGCTTTACAATGCTGTATCTTGAGAACGGATTAACGTATCGTTTCGACAATAATTACAAAAATGTTCGGCACTATGCCCTGAATGTACATACGAAATTTGGGATCAGCGCCACCTTGTGGTCAAAAGTTATAACGAAATTTCGAAAAATGCTAATAACTTCTGAAAAAAATGGCTTATTGTAATAAAAGTGATCTCAAAATATTCCTTGGGTCAGGCCGAGAACATTGATACCAATTATGGCAAAATTGGCCTAACTTCCTGTGCGCCATTTTGATGAAAGTAGAAAACCTACTTTTTCGAACTCCTCCTAGACCGTTAGTCGGATTTTCACCAAATTTGAACCGGATCATCTTCAGACCATGCTGACAAAAAGTTATGGATTTCGTGTCGATATTCGAAACCGTTTTCATTTAACGCATCAACGAATTTGCAGGTAAGATGCCAAAGCGCATCGGAAGCTGTATCTCTGCAAAGCTTTGAGATATTTCTACCAAATTTGGTATGTGGCATTACCACCTCACACTGATGACACCACATCAATTTGGTAGCAGCGCCACCTATTGGTCAAGAGTAATGAAGCATTCATTAACCATTAGTTTTAAAATGAACAAAAATGCTAATAACTGTAGATAGCATTAGCCTATTGTAATGAAACTGGTCTCAAAATATTCTTTGGGTCATGCCGACAACATAGATACCAATTATGCCACAGTTGGCCAAACTTCCTGTCCGTCATTTTGATTTATGTTGAAAACCTACTTTTTCGAACTAGTCCTAGACCGTTCGTCCGATTTTCACCAAAATCGAGTCAGATCATCTTCAGACTGTGCTGACAAAAAGTTATGGATTTCATGTTGATAGATGAAACCGTTTTCGTACAGCGCCTCTATAAATTTTAGGCTTGATGTGAAAATGACTCTAAGGCTATATCTTTGGAAAACTTTGACATAATGACACCAAACTTTGTGTGCACGTTTGTCACCTCACACTAAACACACCACATCGATTTGATAACAGCGCCACCTGTTGGTAAAACCTAATAAGCCATTAAATCATATCAGTATCATTTTTCTGTCGTTTTGACTAAAATCCTCTTAAAATTGCTTCCTTTTACTTATTGTTGCAGTTAGTCTGCTGTTCCTGCCATACTTAGCTCCTCATTTTCCGCTTTGAGTGCTTGGCCCCGTAATTGCTGCTTGCAGCTATATTTATTATTATTATTATTCTTCCGCCGCAAGTCTATGGCAGCCCATAGAACCGCTTGCGGGAAAGTTGTATAATTTGGCACACTGATAGAGGACCGTCCCAACATTAACCATAGCAAGTTTGGAGTCTCTAACTCAAACTCTCTAGCGCCACCATTTGTCCAAACTTTCACTTTCTTTTTGCTAATAACTTTTGAACCGTAAGCCACAAAATCAAAATTCCAATTTTCCCTGAATCCTTGGGTCATGCCGAGTCGAATGAACACCAAATTTCAAAAATCGTAAGGATTAGTTTTTTTTCTATAATTTTTTGTTTATAAAACCTACTTTTTCGAACTCGTCCTAGACGGTTTGTCTGATTTTCACCAAAATTGGCTCAGATCATCTACAGACCATGCAGGCAAAAAGTTATGGAATTCAAGTTGATTGGACAAACCGTTCTCGAATAACGCGCTATTTAATTCTACGAAAAGCGCGCAAAAATGGATGTAAGGCCATATCTCCGCAACGGTTTGTCGTATTGAGACCAAACTTGGTGTGTGTTATAACAAGCATGATCTGAGGCGTCCTGCAGTGTTTCGTAACAGTGCCACCTAGTGGTCAGGAGATATGAAAAATGGCTATTTTTGCTTATAACTTCTCAGTGATTTGGCCAAAAATCTCGAAACTCATTCTGTTAGATTCGGAGGAGCATGCCGAGTCGAACCATATCCAATTTTCCCAAGTCAGCCATTTTGGGTGTCGGCCATTTTGAATTTAGCTTTAAAATGCTGTATCTTGAGAACGGATTAACGTATCGTTTCGACAATAATTACAAAAATGTTCGGCACCATGCCCTGAATGTACATACCAATTTTGGGGCCAGTGCCACCTTGTGGTCAAAAGTTATAACGAAATTTCTAGAAATGCTAATAACTTCTGAAAAAAATGGCTTATTGTAATAAAAGTGATCTCAAAATATTCCTTGGGTCAGACCGAGAACATTGATACCCATTATGCCAAAATTGGCCTAACTTCCTGTTCGCCATTTTGATGAATGTAGAAAACCTACTTTTTCGAACTCCTCCTAGACCGTTAGTCGGATTTTCACCAAATTTGACTCGGATCATCTTCAGACCATGCTGACAAAAAGTTATGGATTTCGTGTCGATATTCGAAACCGTTTTCATTTAACGCATCAACGAATTTGCAGGTAAGATGCCAAAGCGTATCGGAAGCTGTATCTCTGCAAAGATTTGAGATATTTGCACCAAATTTGGTATGTGGCATTACCACCTCACACTGATTACAGCACATTAATTTGGTAACAGCGCCACCTATTGGTCAAGAGTAATGAAGCATTCATTAACCATTAGTTGTAAAAAGAACAAAAATGCTAATAACTGTAGATAGCATTAGCCTATTGTAATAAAACTGGTCTCAAAATATTCCTTGGGTCATGCCGACAACATAGATACCAATTATGCCACAGTTGGCCAAACTTCCTGTCCGCCATTTTGATCTATGTTGAAAACCTACTTTTTCGAACTAATCCTAGACCGTTCGTTCGATTTTCACCAAAATCGAGTCAGATCATCTTCAGACTGTGCTGACAAAAAGTTATGGATTTCATGTTGATAGATGGAAGCGTTTTCGTACAGCGCCTCTATAAATTTTAGGCTTGATGTGAAAATGACTCTAAGGCTATATCTTTGGAAAACTTTTACATAATGACACCAAACTTTGTGTGAACGTTTGTCATCTCACACTAAACACACCACATCGATTTGATAACAGCGCCACCTGTTGGTCAAACCTAATAAGCCATTAAATCATATCAGTAGGCGTTCTACATCACTTTTCTGTCGTTTTGACTAAATCATCCTAAAATGGCTTCTTTTTACTTATTTTTGCAGTTGGTCTGCTGTTCCTGCCATCCTTAGCTCCTCATTTTCCGCTTTGAGTGCTTGGCCCCGTAATTGCTGCTTGCAGCTATATTTATTATTATTATTCTTCCGCCGCAAGTCTATGGCAGCCCATAGAACCGCTTGCGGGAAAGTTGTATAATTTGGCACACTGATAGAGGGCCGACTCAACATTAACCATAGCAAGTTTGGAGTCTCTAATTCAAACTCTCTAGCGCCACCACTTGTCCAAACTTTCACTTTCTTTTTGCTAATAACTTTTGAACCGTAAGCCATAAAATCAAAATTCCAATTTTCCCTGAATCCTTGGGTCATGCCGAGTCGAATGAACACCAAATTTCAAAAATCCTAAGGCTTAGTTTTTTTTCTATAATTTTTTGTTTATAAAACCTACTTTTTCGAACTCGTCCTAGACGGTTTGTCTGATTTTCACCAAAATTGAGTCAGATCATCTTCAGACCATGCAGGCAAAAAGTTATGGAATTCAAGTTGTTTGGACAAACCGTTCTCGAATAACGCGCTAATTAATTCTACGAAAAGCGTTCAAAAAAGGAAGTGAGGCAATATCTCCGGAACGCTTTGGAATATTGAGACCAAACTTGGTGTGTGTTATAACAAGCATGACCTGAGGCTACCTGCAGTGTTTCGTCACAGTGCCACCTAGTGGTCAGGAGATATGAAAAATGGCTATTTTTGCTTATAACTTCTCAGTGGTTTGACCAAAAATCTCAAAACTGGTCTTGTTAGATTCGGAGGAGCATGCCGAGTCGACCCATATCCAATTTTCCCATGTCAGCCATTTTGGGTGTCGGCCATTTTGAATTTAGCTTTAAAATGCTGTATCTTGAGAACGGATTAACGTATCGTTTCGACAATAATTGCAAAAATGTTCGGCACCATGCCCTGAATGTACATACCAATTTTGGGGCCAGCGCCACCTTGTGGTCAAAAGTTATAACGAAATTTCCAAAAATGCTAATAACTTCTGAACAAAATGGCTTATTGTAATAAAAGTGATCTCAAAATATTCCTTGAGTCAGGCCGAGAACATTGATACCAATTATGCCAAAATTGGCCTAACTTCCTGTTCACCATTTTGATTAATGTAGAAAACCTACTTTTTCGTACTCCTCCTAGACCGTTAGTCGGATTTTCACCAAATTTGAACCGGATCATCTTCAGACCATGCTGACAAAAAGTTATGGATTTCGTGTCGATATTCGAAACCGTTTTCATTTAACGCATCAATGAATTTGCAGGTAAGATGCCAAAGCGCATCGGAAGCTGTATCTCTGCAAAGCTTAGAGATATTTGCACCAAATTTGGTATGTGGCATTACCACCTCACACTGATGACACCACATAAATTTGGTAGCAGCGCCACCTATTGGTCAAGAGTAATGAAGCATTCATTAACCATTAGTTTTAAAATGAACAAAAATGCTAATGACTGTAGATAGCATTAGCCTATTGTAATGAAACTGGTCTCAAAATATTCCTTGGGTCATGCCGACAACATAGATACCAGTTATGCCACAGTTGGCCAAACTCCCTGTCCGCCATTTTGATTTATGTTGAAAACCTACTTTTTCGAACTAGTCCTAGACCGTTCGTCCGATTCTCACCAAAATTGAGTCAGATCATCTTCAGACTATGCTGACAAAAAGTTATGAATTTCATGATGATAGATGAAACCGTTTTCGTATAGCGCCTCTCTAAATTTAAGGATTGATGTGAAAATGACTATAAGGCTATATCTTTGGAAAATTTTGACATAATGACACCAAACTTTGTGTGCACGTTTGTCACCTCACACTAAACACACCACATGGATTTGAGAACAGCGCCAGCTGTTGATCAAACGTAATAAGCATTAAATCATATCAGTAGGCGTTCTACACCATTTTTCTGTAGTTTTCACTAAAATCCTCTCAAAATTGCTTCCTTTTCCTTATTGTTGCAGTTGGTCTGCTGTTCCTGCCATCTTTAGCTCCTCATTTTCCGCTTTGACTGCTTGGCCCCGTAATTGCTGCTTGCAGCTATATTTATTAGGGGCCAAGCACCGAAGGTGCGAAGGCACCTATTGTTTTCGTTAGAATTCTTATTATTAGGGGCCAAGCACCGAAGGTGCGTAGGCACCTATTGTATCCGTTAGCGTTCTTATTATTCTTCTTCCGTTTCTTCTTCCGCCGCAAGTCTATGGCAGCCCATAGAACCGCTTGCGGGAAAGTTGTATAATTTGGCACACTGATAGAGGGCCGACTCAACATTAACCATAGCAAGTTTGGAGTCTCTAATTCAAACTCTCTAGCGCCACCACTTGTCCAAACTTTCACTTTCTTTTTGCTAATAACTTTTGAACCGTAAGCCATAAAATCAAAATTCCAATTTTCCCTGAATCCTTGGGTCATGCCGAGTCGAATGAACACCAAATTTAAAAAATCCTAAGGTTTAGTTTTTTTTCTATAATTTTTTGTTTATAAAACCTACTTTTTCGAACTCGTCCTAGACGGTTTGTCTGATTTTCACCAAAATTGGCTCAGATCATCTTCAGACCATGCAGGCAAAAAGTTATGGAATTCAAGTTGATTGGACAAACCGTTCTCGAATAACGCGCTAATTAATTCTACGAAAAGCATTCAAAAATGGAAGTGAGGCAATATCTCCGGAACGCTTTGGAATATTGAGACCAAACTTGGTGTGTGTTATAACAAGCATGACCTGAGGCTACCTGCAGTGTTTCGTCACAGTGCCACCTAGTGGTCAGGAGATATGAAAAATGGATATTTTTGCTTATAACTTAACAGTGGTTTGACCAAAAATCTCAAAACTGGTCTTGTTAGATTCGGAGGAGCATGCCGAGTCGACCCATATCCAATTTTCCCATGTCAGCCATTTTGGGTGTCGGCCATTTTGAATTTAGCATTAAAATGCTGTATCTTGAGAACGGATTAACGTATCGTTTCGACAATAATTACAAAAATGTTCGGCACCAAGCCCTGAATGTACATAAAAAATTTGGGGCCAGCGCCACCTTGTGGTCAAAAGTTATAACGAAATTTCGAAAAATGCTAATAACTTCTGAAAAAAATGGCTTATTGTAATAAAAGTGATCTCAAAATATTCCTTGGGTTACGCCGAGAACATTGATACCAATTATGCCAAAATTGGCCTAACTTCCTGTTCGCCATTTTGATGAATGTAGAAAACCTACTTTTTCGAACTCCTCCTAGACCGTTAGTCGGATTTTCACCAAATTCGACTCGGATCATCTTCAGACCATGCTGACAAAAAGTTATGGATTTCGTGTCGATATCCGAAACCGTTTTCATTTAACGCATCAACAAATTTGCAGGTAAGATGCCAAAGCGCATCGGAAGCTGTATCTCTGCAAAGCTTTGAGATATTTGCACCAAATTTGGTATGTGGCATTAACACCTCACACTGATGACACCACATCAATTTGGTAGCAGCGCCACCTATTGGTCAAGAGTAATGAAGCATTCATTAACTATTAGTTTTAAAATATACAAAAATGCTAATAACTGTAGATAGCATTAGCCTATTGTAATGAAACTGGTCTCAAAATATTCCTTGGGTCATGCCGACAACATAGATACCAATTATGCAACAGTTGGCCAAACTCCCTTTCCGCCATTTAGATTTATGTTGAAAACCTACTTTTTCGAACTAGTCCTAGACCGTTCGTCCGATTTTCACCAAAATCGAGTCAGATCATCTTCAGACTGTGCTGACAAAAAGTTATGGATTTCATGTTGATAGATGAAACCGTATTCGTACAGTGCCTCTATAAATTTTAGGCTTGATGTGAAAATGACTCTAAGGCTATATCTTTGGAAAACTTTGACATAATGACACCAAACTTTGTGTGCACGTTTGTCACCTCACACTAAACACACCACATCAATCTATTAACAGCGCCACCTGTTGGTCAAAGGTAATAAGCCATTAAATCATATCAGTAAGCGTTCTACATCATTTTTCTGTCGTTTTGACTAAAGTCATCTTAAAATTGCTTTCTTTTACTTATTGTTGCAGTTGGTCTGCTGTTCCTGCCATCCTTAGCTACTCATTTTCCGCTTTGAGTGCTTGGCCCCGTAATTGCTGCTTGCAGCTATATTTATTATTATTATTATTATTCTTCCGCCGCAAGTCTATGGCAGCCCATAGAACCGCTTGCGGGAAAGTTGTATAATTTGGCACACTGATAGAGGACCGTCCCAACATTAACCATAGAAAGTTTGGAGTCTCTAACTCAAACTCTCTAGCGCCACCATTTGTCCAAACTTTCACTTTCTTTTTGCTAATAACTTTTGAACCGTAAGCCACAAAATCAAAATTCCAATTTTCCCTGAATCCTTGGGTCATGCCGAGTCGAATGAACACCAAATTTCAAAAATCGTAAGGATTAGTTTTTTTTCTATAATTTTTTGTTTATAAAACCTACTTTTTCGAACTCGTCCTAGACGGTTTGTCTGATTTTCACCAAAATTGGCTCAGATCATCTACAGACCATGCAGGCAAAAAGTTATGGAATTCAAGTTGATTGGACAAACCGTTCTCGAATAACGCACTATTTAATTCTACGAAAAGCGCGCAAAAATGGATGTAAGGCCATATCTCCGCAACGGTTTGTCGTATTGAGACCAAACTTGGTGTGTGTTATAACAAGCATGATCTGAGGCGTCCTGCAGTGTTTCGTAACAGTGCCACCTAGTGGTCAGGAGATATGAAAAATGGCTATTTTTGCTTATAACTTCTCAGTGATTTGGCCAAAAATCTCGAAACTCATTCTGTTAGATTCGGAGGAGCATGCCGAGTCGAACCATATCCAATTTTCCCAAGTCAGCCATTTTGGGTGTCGGCCATTTTGAATTTAGCTTTAAAATGCTGTATCTTGAGAACGGATTAACGTATCGTTTCGACAATAATTACAAAAATGTTCGGCACCATGCCCTGAATGTACATACCAATTTTGGGGCCAGTGCCACCTTGTGGTCAAAAGTTATAACGAAATTTCTAGAAATGCTAATAACTTCTGAAAAAAATGGCTTATTGTAATAAAAGTGATCTCAAAATATTCCTTGGGTCAGACCGAGAACATTGATACCCATTATGCCAAAATTGGCCTAACTTCCTGTTCGCCATTTTGATGAATGTAGAAAACCTACTTTTTCGAACTCCTCCTAGACCGTTAGTCGGATTTTCACCAAATTTGACTCGGATCATCTTCAGACCATGCTGACAAAAAGTTATGGATTTCGTGTCGATATTCGAAACCGTTTTCATTTAACGCATCAACGAATTTGCAGGTAAGATGCCAAAGCGTATCGGAAGCTGTATCTCTGCAAAGATTTGAGATATTTGCACCAAATTTGGTATGTGGCATTACCACCTCACACTGATTACAGCACATTAATTTGGTAACAGCGCCACCTATTGGTCAAGAGTAATGAAGCATTCATTAACCATTAGTTGTAAAAAGAACAAAAATGCTAATAACTGTAGATAGCATTAGCCTATTGTAATAAAACTGGTCTCAAAATATTCCTTGGGTCATGCCGACAACATAGATACCAATTATGCCACAGTTGGCCAAACTTCCTGTCCGCCATTTTGATCTATGTTGAAAACCTACTTTTTCGAACTAATCCTAGACCGTTCGTTCGATTTTCACCAAAATCGAGTCAGATCATCTTCAGACTGTGCTGACAAAAAGTTATGGATTTCATGTTGATAGATGGAACCGTTTTCGTACAGCGCCTCTATAAATTTTAGGCTTGATGTGAAAATGACTCTAAGGCTATATCTTTGGAAAACTTTTACATAATGACACCAAACTTTGTGTGAACGTTTGTCATCTCACACTAAACACACCACATCGATTTGATAACAGCGCCACCTGTTGGTCAAACCTAATAAGCCATTAAATCATATCAGTAGGCGTTCTACATCACTTTTCTGTCGTTTTGACTAAATCATCCTAAAATGGCTTCTTTTTACTTATTTTTGCAGTTGGTCTGCTGTTCCTGCCATCCTTAGCTCCTCATTTTCCGCTTTGAGTGCTTGGCCCCGTAATTGCTGCTTGCAGCTATATTTATTATTATTATTCCGCCGCAAGTCTATGGCAGCCCATAGAACCGCTTGCGGGAAAGTTGTATAATTTGGCACACTGATAGAGGACCGTCCCAACATTAAACATAGCAAGTTTGGAGTCTCTAACTTAAACTCTCTAGCGCCACCATTTGTCCAAACTTTCACTTTCTTTTTGCTAATAACTTTTGAACCGTAAGCCACAAAATCAAAATTCCAATTTTCCCTGAATCCTTGGGTCATGCCGAGTCGAATGAACACCAAATTTCAAAAATCCTAAGGATTAGTTTTTTTTCTATAATTTATTGTTTGTAAAACCTACTTTTTCGAACTCGTCCTAGACGGTTTGTCTGATTTACACCAAAATTGGCTCAGATCATCTTCAGACCATGCAGGCAAAAAGTTATGGAATTCAAGTTGATTGGACAAACCGTTCTCCAATTAACGCGCTAATTAATTCTACGAAAAGCGTTCAAAAATGGAAGTGAGGCAATATCTCCGGAACGCTTTGGAATATTGAGACCAAACTTGGTGTGTGTTATAACAAGCATGACCTGAGGCTACCTGCAGTGTTTCATCACAGTGCCACCTAGTGGTCAGGAGATATGAAAAATGGCTATTTTTGCTTATAACTTCTCAGTGGTTTGACCAAAAATCTCAAAACTGGTCTTGTTAGATTTGGAGGAGCATGCCGAGTCGAACCATATCCAATTTTCCCATGTCAGCCATTTTGGGTGTCGGCCATTTTGAATTTAGCTTTAAAATGCTGTATCTTGAGAACGGATTAACGTATCGTTTCGACAATAATTACAAAAATGTTCGGCACCATGCCCTGAATGTACATACAAATTTTGGGGCCAGCGCCACCTTGTGGTCAAAAGTTATAGCGAAATTTCGAAAAATGCTAATAACTTCTGAAAAAAAATGGCTTATTGTAATAAAAGTGATCTCAAAATATTCCTTGTGTCAGGCCGAGAACATTGATACCAATTACGCCAAAATTGGCCTAACTTCCTGTTCACCATTTTGATTCATGTAGAAAACCTACTTTTTCGAACTCCTCCTAGACCGTTAGTCGGATTTTCACCAAATTTGACTCGGATCATCTTCAGACCATGCTGACAAAAAGTTATGGATTTCGTGTCGATATTCGAAACCGTTTTCATTTAACGCATCAACGAATTTGCAGGTAAGATGCCAATGCGCATCGGAAGCTGTATCTCTGCAAAGCTTTGAGATATTTGCACCAAATTTGGTATGTGGCATTATCACCTCACACTGATGACACCACATCAATTTGGTAGCAGCGCCACCTATTGGTCAAGAGTAATGAAGCATTCATTAACCATTAGTTTTAAAATATACAAAAATGCTAATAACTGTAGATAGCATTAGCCTATTGTAATGAAACTGGTCTCAAAATATTCCTTGGGTCATGCCGACAACATAGATACCAATTATGCCACAGTTGGCCAAACTCCCTGTCCGCCATTTTGATTTATGTTGAAAACCTACTTTTTCGAACTAGTCCTAGACCGTTTGTCCGATTTTCACCAAAATCGAGTCAGATCATCTTCAGACTGTGCTGACAAAAAGTTATGGATTTCATGTTGATAGTTGAAACCGTTTTCGTACAGCGCCTCTATAAATTATAGGCTTGAAGTGAAAATGACTCTAAGGCTATATCTTTGGAAAACTTTGACATAATGACACCAAACTTTGTGTGAACGTTTGTCATCTCACACTAAACACACCACATCGATTTGATAACAGCGCCACCTGTTGGTAAAACCTAATAAGCCATTAAATCATATCAGTAGGCGCTCTACATCATTTTTCTGTCGTTTTGACTAAAATCATCCTAAAATGGCTTCTTTTTACTTATTGTTGCAGTTGGTCTGCTGTTCCTGCCATCCTTAGCTCCTCATTTTCCGCTTTAAGTGCTTGGCCCCGTAATTGCTGCTTGCAGCTATATTTAGGGGCCAAGCACCGAAGGTGCGAAGGCACCTATTGTATCCGTTAGAATTCTTATTATTATTATTATTATTATTATTCTTCCGCCGCAAGTCTATGGCAGCCCATAGAACCGCTTGCGGGAAAGTTGTATAATTTGGAACACTGATAGAGGGCCGACTCAACATTAACCATAGCAAGTTTGGAGTCTCTAACTCAAACTCTCTAGCGCCACCACTTGTCCAAACTTTCACTTTCTTTTTGTTAATAACTTTTGAACCGTAAGCCATAAAATCAAAATTCCAATTTTCCCTGAATCCTTGGGTCAAACCGAGTCGAATGAACACGAAATTTCAAAAATCGTAAGGTTTAGTTTTTTTTATATAATTTTTTGTTTGTAAAACCTACTTTTTCGAACTCGTCCTAGACGGTTTGTCTGATTTACACCAAAATTGGCTCAGATCATCTTCAGACCATGGCGGTAAAAAGTTATGGAATTCAAGTTGATTGGACAAACCGTTCTCGAATAACGCGCTAATTAATTCTACGAAAAGCGTTCAAAAATGGAAGTGAGGCCATATCTCCGCAACGCTTTGGAGTATTGAGACCAAACTTGGTGTGTGTTATAACAAGCATGACCTGAGGCTACCTGCAGTGTTTCGTCACAGTGCCACCTAGTGGTCAGGAGATATGAAAAATGGCTATTTTTGCTTATAACTTCTCAGTGGTTTGACCAAAAATCTCAAAACTAGTCTTGTTAGATTCGGAGGAGCATGCCGAGTCGACCCATATCCAATTTTCCCATGTCAGCCATTTTGGGTGTCGGCCATTTTGAATTTAGCTTTAAAATGCTGTATCTTGAGAACGGATTAACGTATCGTTTCGACAATAATTACAAAAATGTTCGGCACCATGCCCTGAATGTACATACCAATTTTGGGGCCAGCGCCACCTTGTGGTCAAAAGTTATAACGAAATTTCGAAAAATGCTAATAACTTCTGAAAAAAATGGCTTATTGTAATAAAAGTTATCTCAAAATATTCCTTGGGTCAGGCCGAGAACATTGATACCAATTATGTCAAAATTGGCCTAACTTCCTGTTCGCCATTTTGATGAATGTAGAAAACCTACTTTTTCGAACTCCTCCTAGACCGTTAGTCGGATTTTCACCAAATTTGACTCGGATCATCTTCAGACCATGCTGACAAAAAGTTATGGATTTCGTGTCGATATTCGAAACTGTTTTCATTTAACGCATCAACGAATTTGCAGGTAAGATGCCAAAGTGCATCGGAAGCTGTATCTCTGCAAAGCTTTGAGATATTTGCACCAAATTTGGTATGTGGCATTAACACCTCACACTGATGACACCACATCAATTTGGTAGCAGCGCCACCTATTGGTCAAGAGTAATGAAGCATTCATTAACTATTAGTTTTAAAATGAACAAAAATGCTAATAACTGTAGATAGCATTAGCCTATTGTAATGAAACTGGTCTCAAAATATTCCTTGGGTCATGCCGACAATATAGATACCAATTATGCAACAGTTGGCCAAACTCCCTGTCCGCCATTTTGAATTATGTTGAAAACCTACTTTTTCGAACTAGTCCTAGACCGTTTGTCTGATTTTCACCAAAATCGAGTCAGATCATCTTCAGACTGTGCTGACAAAAAGTTATGGATTTCATGTTGATAGTTGAAACCGTTTTCGTACAGCGCCTCTATAAATTTTAGGCTTGATGTGAAAATGACTCTAAGGCTATATCTTTGGAAAACTTTGACATAATGACACCAAACTTTGTGTGAACGTTTGTCATCTTACACTAAACACACCACATCGATTTGATAACAGCGCCACCTGTTGGTCAAACCTAATAAGCCATTAAATCATATCAGTAGGCGTTCTACATCATTTTTCTGTCGTTTTGACTAAAATCATCCTAAAATGGCTTCTTTTTACTTATTGTTGCAGTTGGTCTGCTGTTCCTGCCATCCTTAGCTCTCATTTTCCGCTTTGAGTGCTTGGCCCCGTAATTGCTGCTTGCAGCTATATTTATTATTATTATTCCGCCGCAAGTCTATGGCAGCCCATAGAACCGCTTGCGGGAAAGTTGTATAATTTGGCACACTGATAGAGGACCGTCCCAACATTAACCATAGCAAGTTTGGAGTCTCTAACACAAACTCTCTAGCGCCACCATTTGTCCAAACTTTCACTTTCTTTTTGCTAATAACTTTTGAACCGTAAGCCACAAAATCAAAATTCCAATTTTCCCTGAATCCTTGGGTCATGCCGAGTCGAATGAACACCAAATTTCAAAAATCGTAAGGATTAGTTTTTTTTCTATAATTAATTGTTTGTAAAACCTACTATTTCGAACTCGTCCTAGACGGTTTGTCTGATTTTCACCAAAATTGGCTCAGATCATCTTCAGACCATGAAGGCAAAAAGTTATGGAATTCAAGTTGATTGGACAAACCGTTCTCGAATAACGCGCTAATTAATTCTACAAAAAGTGCGCAAAAACGGATGTGAGGCCATATCTCCGCAACGGTTTGTCTTATTGAGACCAAACTTGGTGTGTGTTGTATCAATTATGACCTGAGGCTACCTGCAGTGTTTCGTCATAGTGACACCTAGTGGTCAGGAGATATGAAAAATGGCTATTTTTGCTTATAACTTCTCAGTGGTTTGACCAAAAATCTCAAAACTACTCTTGTTAGATTCGGAGGAGCATGCCGAGTCGACCCATATCCAATTTTCCCATGTCAGCCATTTTGGGTGTCGGCCATTTTTAATTTAGCTTTAAAATGCTGTATCTTGAGAACGGATTAACGTATCGTTTCGACAATAATTACAAAAATGTTCGGCGCCATGCCCTGAATGTACATACCAATTTTGGGGCCAGCGCCACCTTGTGGTCAAAAGTTATAACGAAATTTCTAAAAATGCTAATAACTTCTGAAAAAAATGGCTTATTGTAATAAAAGTGATCTCAAAATATTCCTTGGGTCAGACCGAGAACATTGATGCCCATTATGCCAAAATTGGCCTAACTTCCTGTTCGCCATTTTGATGAATGTAGAAAACCTACTTTTTCGAACTCCTCCTAGACCGTTAGTCGGATTTTCACCAAATTTGAATCAGATCATCTTCAGACCATGCTGACAAAAAGTTATGGATTTCGTGTTGATATTCGAAACCGTTTTCATTTAACGCATCAACGAATTTGCAGGTAAGATGCCAAAGCGCATCGGAAGCTGTATCTCTGCAAAGCTTTGAGATATTTGCACCAAATTTGGTATGTGTCATTACCACCTCACACTGATTACACCACATAAATTTGGTAGCAGCGCCACCTATTGGTCAAGATTAATGAAGCATTCATTAACCATTAGTTTTAAAATTAAGAAAAATGCTAATAACTGTAGATAGCATTAGCCTATTGTAATGAAACTGGTCTCAAAATATTCCTTGGGTCCAGAGGACAACATAGATACCCATTTTACCACAATTGGCCAAACTCCCTGTCCGCCATTTTGATTTATGTTGAAAACTTACTTTTTCGAACTAGTCCTAGACCGTTTGTCCGATTTTCACCAAAATCGAGTCAGATCATCTTCAGACTGTGCTGATAAAAAGTTATGGATTTCATGATGATAGATGAAACCGTTTTCGTATAGCGCCTCTATAAATTTAAGGCTTGATGTGAAAATGACTCTAAGGCTATATCTTTGGAAAACTTTGACATAATGACACCAAACTTTGTATGCACGTTTGTCACCTCACACTAAACACACCACATCGGTTTGATAACAGCGCCACCTGTTGGTCAAACCTAATAAGCCATTAAATCATATCAGTAGGCGTTCTACATTATTTTTCTGTCGTTTTGACTAAAATCATCCTAAAATGGCTTCTTTTTACTTATTGTTGCAGTTGGTCTGCTGTTCCTGCCATCCTTAGCTCCACATTTTCCGCTTTGAGTGCTTGGCCCCGTAATTGCTGCTTGCAGCTATATTTATTATTATTATTATTATTCCGCCGCAAGTCTATGGCAGCCCATAGAACCGCTTGCGGGAAAGTTGTATAATTTGGCACACTAATAGTGGACCGTCCCAACATTAACCATAGCAAGTTTGGAGTCTCTAACTCAAACTCTCTAGCGCCACCACTTGTCCAAACATTCACTTTCTTTTTGCTAATAACTTTTGAACCGTAAGCCATAAAATCAAAATTCCAATTTTTCCTGAATCCTTGGGTCATGCCGAGTCGAATGAACACCAAATTTCAAAAATCCTAAGGTTTAGTTTTTTTTCTATAATTTTTTGTTTATAAAACCTACTTTTTCGAACTCGTCCTAGACGGTTTGTCTGATTTTCACCAAAATTGGCTCAGATCATCTTCAGACCATGCAGGCAAAAAGTTATGGAATTCAAGTTGATTGGACAAACCGTTCTCGAATAACGTGCTAATTAATTCTACGAAAAGCGTTCAAAAATGGAATTGAGGCCATATCTCCGCAACGCTTTGGAGTATTGAGACCAAACTTGGTGTGTGTTATAACAAGCATGACCTGAGGCTACCTGCAGTGTTTCGTCACAGTGCCACCTAGTGGTCAGGAGATATGAAAAATGGCTATTTTTGCTTATAACTTCTCAGTGGTTTGACCAAAAATCTCAAAACTGGTCTTGTTAGATTCGGAGGAGCATGCCGAGTCGACCCATATCCAATTTTCCCATGTCAGCCATTTTGGGTGTCGGCCATTTTGAATTTAGCTTTAAAATGCTGTATCATGAAAACGGATTAACGTATCGTTTCGACAATAATTACAAAAATATTCGGCACCATGCCCTGAATGCACATACAAATTTTGGGGCCAGCGCCACCTTGTGTTCAAATGTTATAATGAAATTTCTAAAAATGCTAATAACTTCAGAAAAAAATGGCTTATTGTTATAAAAGTGATCTCAAAATAATCCTTGGGTCAGGCCGAGAACATTGATACCAATTATGTCAAAATTGGCCTAACTTCCTGTTCGCCATTTTGATGAATGTATAAAACCTACTTTTTCGAACTCCTCCTAGACCGTTAGTCGGATTTTCACCAAATTTGACTCGGATCATCTTCAGACCATGCTGACAAAAAGTTATGGATTTCGTGTCGATATTCGAAACCGTTTTCATTTAACGCATCAACGAATTTGCAGGTAAGATGCCAAAGCGCATCGGAAGCTGTATCTCTGCAAAGCTTTGAGATATTTGCACCAAATTTGGTATGTGGCATTAACACCTCACACTGATGACACCACATAAATTTGGTAGCAGCGCCACCTATTGGTCAAGAGTAATGAAGCATTCATTAACCATTAGTTTTAAAATGAACAAAAATGCTAATAACTGTAGATAGCATTAGCCTATTGTAATGAAACTGGTCTCAAAATATTCCTTGGGCCATGCCGACAACATGGATACCAATTATGCCACAGTTGGCCAAACTCCCTGTCCGCCATTTTGATTTATGTTGAAAACCTACTTTTTCGAACTAGTCCTAGACCGTTTGTCCGATTTTCACCAAAATCGAGTCAGATCATCTTCAGACTGTGCTGACAAAAAGTTATGGATTTCATGATGATAGATGAAACCGTTTTTGTATAGCGCCTCTATAAATTTTAGGCTTGATGTGAAAATGACTCTAAGGCTATATCTTTGGAAAATTTTGACATAATGACACCAAACTTTGTGTGAACGTTTGTCATCTCACACTAAACACACCACATCGATTTGATAACAGCGCCACCTGTTGGTCAAACCTAATAAGCCATTAAATCATATCAGTAGGCGTTCTACATCATTTTTCTGTCGTTTTGAATAAAATCATCCTAAAATGGCTTTTTTTTAACTTATTGTTGCAGTTGGTCTGCTGTTCCTGCCATCCTTAGCTCCTCATTTTCCGCTTTGAGTGCTTGGCCCCGTAATTGCTGCTTGCAGCTATATTTAGGGCCCGAGCACCGATGGTGTGAGGACCCTATTGAATCTGCTCCGTTTATTATTATTATTATTATTATTATTATTATTATTATTATTATTATTCTTCTCCAAAATGAATCGCATTTTTGAGGGCTTAGACATACCCGAAAACTCATGAAACTTTGCACACACATCAAACCTGGCGAAAATTTACGTCTGATATGGGTTTCAGAAGTGGGTGTGGCAAAATGGCTCAACAGCGCCACCTTTAGACGTTCAGCGGTGTGCGCTTTCAGCTGTGATTCACGTACATGCACGGAAATCGGTACACACATGTAACACACCAATACCTACAAAAAAGCCTCTTGGAGCAAAATCCGGAACCCAACAGGAAGTCGGTTAATATTAATATTCTCAACAAAATTTGTGTCATTTTTGCCATTTTCAGGCGTCGTACTTGAACGAACTCCTCCTAGAGATTTATTCGGATCAACGCCAAATTTGCAGAGTCTAGTTTAAAGCCCTTTGTGACGTTAAATTGTGAAGATCTAGAGTTTTCATCGGAGGGCGTGTCCGTGGCGGCCTCGCAAATTTCGATGTTTCGCCATGAAAAAGGAAGTTGCTATAACTCAGGCATACAATGTCCGATCTGTCCCAAACTTCTCATGTGTGATAACACTCCTGACCTGATGACATCTACATGCCCATATTCAGTTTTACTCATAGCGCCACCTGCTGGCAACAGGAAGTGTCATGCTGTACTCTGCAACAAACTCCTCCAAGAGATTTAATCAGATCAACACCAAAATCGGTCAGTCTAATAAAAAGGTTTTAGTGATGTTAAATTGCGAAGATCTTGAGTTTTTGTTGAAGGGCGTGTCCGTGGCGGCCTGACAAATTTCGAGGTCTCGCCATGGATATAAAACTTGTTATAACTCAGCCATAAACTGTCCGATTTGCCTCAAACTTCACATGTTCGATAAGAGTCCTGGCCTGAAAACATCTGAAGGCCAATATTCTATTATAATTGCAGCGCCACCTGTTGGCAACAGGAAATGACTTGTAGCAAACTCCTCCTAGAGATTTAATGATATCAACATTATATTTGGTCAGTCTGATCTAGAGGCCTTAGAGATGTTAAATTGCGAAGATCTTGAGTTTTCGTTATAGGGCGTGTCTGTGGCGGCGTGACAAAATTTGATGTTTCGCCATGGACATAGAAGTTGTTATAACTCAGCCATAAAATGTCTGATCTGCCTCAAACTTCACAGGTTTGGTAAGAGTCCTGGCCTGAAGACACCTAAAGGCCAATATTCAGATATTATCATAGCGCCACCTGTTGGCAGCAGGATATATCATATCTTTCACTAACTCAAACATACCAAAGCCAATCTGCACCAAACTTCATATGTTTGATAAAAGTGCTGGCCTGAACACATCTACATGCCAATGATCAGTTATAGGCATAGCGCCACCAGCTGGCAGCAGGAAATTTGGCACTTTTAAGTGACTTTCATATATTTGTCCTATGTTTACTGTATTAAAAGCATACTGCCCACCATTAGCTGTGTTCCTAAAGCCACCGGTCGGCGGTGAGCCCGTGTGCGAGGGCCCGTTCATCGCTGCTTGCAGCTTTAATTATTATTATTCTTCTTCTTCTCCAAAGTGAATCGCATTTTAGAGGACCTAAACATTCCCGAAAACTCACAAAACTTTGCACACACATCAAACCTGGCGAAAATTTACGTCTGATTTGGGTTTCAGAAGTGGGTGTGGCAAAATGGCTCGACAGCGCCACCTTTAGACGTTCAGCGGTGTGCGCTTTCAGCTGTGATTCACGTACATGCACCGAAATCGGTACACACATGTAACTCACCAATACCTACAAAAAAGCCTCTTGGAACAAAATCCGGAACCCAACAGGAAGTCGGTTAATATTAATATTCTCAGCAAAATTTGTGTCATTTTTGCCTTTTTCAGGTGTCATACTTGAACGAACTCCTCCTACAGATTTATTCGGATCAACGCCAAATTTGCAGAGTCTAGTCTAAAGCCCTTTGTGACGTTAAATTGTGCAGATCTAGAGTTTTCATCGGAGGGCGTGTCCGTGGCGGCCTCGCAAATTTCGATGTTTCGCCATGAAAAAGGAAGTTGCTATAACTCAGGCATACAATGTCCTATCTGTCCCAAACTTCACATGTGTGATAACACTCCTGACCTGAAGACATCTAGATGCCCATATTCAGTTATAGTCATAGCGCCACCTGCAGGCAACAGGAAGTGTCATGCTGTACTCTACAACCAACTCCTCCTAGAGATTTATTCAGATCAACACCAAAATCGGTCAGTCTAATATAAAGGCCGTAGCGATGTTAAATTGTGAAGATCTTGAGTTTTCGGTAAAGGGCGTGTCCGTGGCGGCCTGACAAATTTCGAGGTCTCGCCATGGATATAAAACTTGTTATAACTCAGCCATAAAATGTCCGATTTGCCTCAAACTTCACATATTCCATAAGAGTCCTGGCCTGAACACATCTGAAGGCCAATATTCTATTATAATCACAGCGCCACCTGTTGGCAACAGGAAATGACTTGTATCAAACTCCTCCTAGAGATTTAATGATGTCAACATTATATTTGGCCATTCTGATCTAGAGGCCTTAGAGATGTTAAATTGTGAAGATCTTGAGTTTTCGTTAAAGGGCGTGTCTGTGGCGGCATGACAAAGTTTGATGTTTCGCCATGGACATAGAAGTTGTTATAACTCAGCCATAAAATGTCCGATCTGCCTCAAACTTCACTGGTTTGGTAAGAGTCCTGGCCTGAAGACACCTAAAGGCCAATATTCAGATATTATCATAGTGCCACCTGTTGGCAGCAGGATATATCATATCTTTCACTAACTCAAACATACCAAGGTCAATCTGCACCAAACTTCATAAGATTGATGAAAGTGGTGGCCTGAACACATCTACATGCCAATAATCAGTTATATGCACAGCGCCACCAGCTGGCAGCAGGTAATTTGGCACATTTAAGTGACTTTGATCTATTTTTCCTACATTTACTGTATTAAAAGCATACTGCCCACCGTTTGCTGTGTTCCTAAAGCCAGCGGTCGGCGGTGAGCCCGTGTGCGAGGGCCCGTTCATCGCTGCTTGCAGCTTTAATTATTATTATTATTATTCTTCTCCAAAATGAATCGCATTTTTGAGGGCTTAGACATACCCGAAAACTCATGAAACTTCGCACACACATCAGACCTGGCGAAAATTTACGTCTGATATGGGTTGCAGAAGTGGGTGTGGCAAAATGGCTCGACAGCGCCACCTTTACACGTTCCGCGGTGTGCGCTTTCAGCTGTGATTCACGTACATACACGGAAATTGGTACACACATGTAACACACCAATACCTACAAAAAAGCCTCTTGGAGTAAAATCCGGAACCCAACAGGAAGTCGGTTAATACTAATATTCTCAACAAAATTTGTGTCATTTTTGCCTTTTTCAGGTGTCGTACTTGAACGAACTCCTCCTACAGATTTATTCGGATCAACACCAAATTTGCAGAGTCTAGTCTAAAGCCCTTTGTGACGTTAAATTGTGAAGATCTAGAGTTTTCATCGGAGGGCGTGTCCGTGGCGGCCTCGCAAATTTCGATGTTTCGCCATGAAAAAGGAAGTTGCTATAACTCAGGCATACAATGTCCTATCTGTCCCAAACTTCACATGTGTGATAACACTCCTGACCTGAAGACATCTACATGCCCATATTCAGTTATAGTCATAGCGCCACCTGCAGACAACAGGAAGTGTCATGCTGTACTCTACAACCAACTCCTCCTAAAGATTTATTCAGATCAACACCAAAATTGGTCAGTCTAATATAAAGGCCGTATCGATGTTAAATTGTGAAGATCTTGAGTTTTCGGTAAAGGGCGTGTCCGTGGCGGCCTGACAAATTTCGAGGTCTCGCCATGGATATAAAACTTGTTATAACTCAGCCATAAAATGTCCGATTTGCCTCAAACTTCACATATTAGATAAGAGTCCTGGCCTGAACACTTCTGAAGGCCAATATTCTATTATAATCACAGCGCCACCTGTTGGCAACAGGAAATGACTTGTATCAAACTCCTCCAAGAGATTTAATGATATCAACATTATATTTGGTCAGTCTGATCTAGAGGCCTTAGAGATGTTAAATTGCGAAGATCTTGAGTTTTCGTTAAAGGGCGTGTCTGTGGCGGCGTGACAAAGTTTGATGTTTCGCCATGGACATAGAAGTTGTTATAACTCAGCCATAAAATGTCCGATCTGCCTCAAACTTCACAGGTTTGGTAAGAGTCCTGGCCTGAAGACACCTAAAGGCCAATATTCAGATATTATCATAGCGCCACCTGTTGGCAGCAAGATATATCATGTCTTTCACTAACTCAAACATACCAAGGTCAATCTGCACCAAACTTCATATGTTTGATGAAAGTGGTGGCCTGAACACATCTACATGCCAATAATCAGTTATAGGCATAGCGCCACCAGCTGGCAGCAGGAAATTTGGCACATTTAAGTGACTTTGACATATTTCTCCTATTTTTACTGTATTAAAAGCATACTACCCACCATTTGCTGTGTTCCTAAAGCCACCGGTCGGCGGTGAGCCCGTGTGCGAGGGCCCGTTCATCGCTGCTTGCAGCTTTAATTATTATTATTATTATTATTTTTTTTTCAATGTTTTGGGGGATTTTGGGGCCCTTAACATACACGAAAACTCTTGAAACTTTGCACACACATTGGAACCTGCGGCCATCAGGGTCGGACAGACTTTGACATGGGGGGGGTCACCTGGGGGGGGGGCGTGGCACAGCGTTAAAAATTGCGACTTTTGAAGGGCTCTGGAGCGCACAACGGTTGACCTACAGTCACCAAAATTCATACACGTATAGACCTCATCGGGCCGAACAAATTTCACACTCATAGTCCGTGCTTCGCCAAACAGGAAGTCGGCTATTCAGGGATGTCTAAAAAGTGCATGCAATGGAATTTGAAATACTCCTACTAGGCCTTTCCACCGATGGCCACCAAACTCGGTCAGCATGATCTCAAGACATTGGGGATGCAAAATTGCCAGGGGATTTTTGATATCTCGAATGGTTTGACCGTGACGGGGCGACAAATTTATGGCGAGAAATGAGAAACAGGAAGTGCCTAATAACTTTGACATATTTTGTCTGATTTTGACCAAACTTCAGCAGTTTGTTCGTCGTCTGATGCCGATCACAGAGATGTGACTATTATGAGTCAAAGTTATAGCGCCACCAACTGGCAGCAGAAAGCGTGATGTTTTTGAAACGCTTTAAACTCAGCCTCTTAATTTTACTCAATTTGCTTCAAACTTCATCACAATAATGTCAAAACACGACCGATGAGAATCTGTGAAGGGCGTTATCCATAACTTTTATCATGTTGCCATGGCAACGTGTCAAACTTTAACTTTAGTTTTTTGTGTTTTTGAGCCACTTAAAATGCTTAGAATTTCATGAAACTCAACTCACACATCTGTATTAATGACAGTTAAACACTGATAAAAGCCCATAAATGGGCGTGGAGCAGGCGCTCCATAGCGCCACCTTTTGACAAAAGTTGGGGGGTTACTTTGTCCTACAGTCACCAAACTCGGTACATATATTGGACTCATCAAGCCGGACAACTTTCTAATTTACACCCATTAGCTACGACCAACAGGAAGTCAGCTATTTTTATTTAAATATGGATTTTTGGAAAAATCAAGCTGTGGAATTTGAAATACTCCTCCTAGACCTTTCCACCGATGGCCACCAAACTCGGTCAGTATGATCTCAAGATATTGGGAATGCAAAATTGCCAGGGGATTTTTGGTATCTCGAACGGTTTGGCCGTGGCAGGGCGACAAATTATGGCGAGAAATGAGAAACAGGAAATGTTTAATAATTTTGACACACTTTATCTGATTTTGACCAAACTTTAGCAGTTTGTTCGTCGTATGATACCGATCACAGAGATGTGACTATTATGAGTCAAAGTTATAGCGCCACCAACTGGCAGCAGGAAGTGTGTTGCTTGCAAAACGCTTTTAAATCAACCTCTTAATTTTACTCAATTTGCTTCAAACTTCATCAGAGTAATATCAAAACAGGGCCGATGAGAATCTGTGAAGGGGTCCTTGATACATCAAACGCTGTTGCCATGGCAACGTGTCAAACTTTAACATTTGTTTCCTGTGTTTTTAAATATAGCTGTGAATAAATTCATATCACTCATAGCAGAATCAGACATCTCACACCAAACTTTGTCAACATGATGCCAAGATACTGAAGATGCTAAATTGTGAACGGCTTTGGGATATCTTGAATGGTGTTGATGTGGTGATTTATGAAAGTAACAGTAAAAAAAGATTAAGAGTAATTTTCATATATCTTTAAATTGCATTATTCTAACTCATCAAAACTTTTTTTTACATATAAAGAACAAGACATTCTTAGGGAATCTGAGTAGTTTCAAAATGTTATCATGCTCAGAGGCCCCAAAAACATTATAAAAGTGTAATATATGTTTGTCATTTTAAGGCTCTAATACCAGGAATGAACACTAGAGGTCCTCATAAGATAAGGAATCGTTTGCCTCTAATGCTATTTAGCTCATTCTCAGTGTATAAGAATGACAATAATGCATAGAATCAGTTGATATGTACTGTACTGTCAGTGTACTTTTACATAATTATTTTATATAAATGCTTAAAGAGCATTAAAATATTTTTTTTAATCTTTAAAGGAAAAATGATATACATACACTCTCACTGATATGATAAAAAATCTTATAAGTATGACACTCAGTTCATTTAATTAGAAGAAGAAACAAATACATCAAGTAAGTTAATATGTATTTATTTTTAATATATTTGTTTAGCATTATTTCACAGATGCTTATAGATCATTAAAATATTGTTTTAAAATGGTTGTAGATCATAAAACATGTTGGTAAGTATTTAAAATAGGATCTCTTTTTTTAATATTAGTTAATGCATTAACAAACATGAACTAACAATGAACAATACATTTTTACTCAATTTTCTTCAAACTTCATCAGAATAATGTCAAAACACGGCCGATGAGAATCTGTAAAGGTGTCCCTGATGCATCAAATACTATTGCCATGGCACATTTAAAAAATGTACATTAAAATATTTGTTTCCTGTGTTTTTTAAAGGCAGGTAACATGTTTAGAATTTCTTTTTCAATTTGCAGTAATTTTATATCTTTAAAGTGCAGCACACAAAGTCTTTGAAACTTTTTTCATACAGAGAACTAGTCATTCTGATCAAACACAGTTAATTTCAGATTTATACAAAACTCAATGAATTAAAGAAATCTGATCTCGCTCTGCTCTGTACTCTATGTGTGTGTGGTAAGTGGCTGTGTGTGTGTGTGGTAAGTGGCTGGGTGTGTGTGGGGAGGGGGGATGGGTGGTAAGAGAAAGAGTCAGAGAGGAGGAGAGACAGTTAGGGTTAGTCCAAAGGGTTACTGTGAATGCATGTGCCAACCGGGCACCGTTTTCCTGATGCTATCGGGATGGCGACTGCACAGACGGCGAGGGCCCGGTCATCGCTGCTTGCAGCTTTAATTATTATTATTATTATTATTTCATCAATGTTTTGGATGATTTCGGGGCCCTTAACATACACGAAAACTCTTGAAACTTTGCACACACATTGGAACCTGCGGCCATCAGGGCCGGACAAACTTTGACATGGGGGGGACACCTGGGGGGGGCGTGGCACAGCGTTAAAAATTGTGACTTTTGAGGGACTCTGGAGCACACACCGGTTGACCTACATTTATCAAAATTCATACACATATAGACCTCATCGGGCCGAACAACTTTTATGCTCAAAGTCAGTGCTTCGCCCAACAGGAAGTCAGCTATTCAGGGATGTCTAAAAAGCGTATGCAATGGAATTTGATATACTCCTCCTAGGCCTTTCCACCGATGGCCACCAAACTCGGTCAGCATGATCTCAAGACATTGGGGATGCAAAATTGCCAGGGGAATTTTGATATCTCGAACGGTTTGGCCGTGGCAGGGCGACAAAGTTATGGCGAGAAATGAGAAACAGGAAGTGTCTAATAACTTTAACACACTTTGTCTGATTTTGACCAAACTGCAGCAGTTTGTTCATCCTATGATGCCAATCACAGAGATGTGACTATTATGAGTCAAAGTTATAGCGCCACCAACTGGCAGCAGAAAGCGCAACATTTTTTAAATGCTTTTAAATCAGCCTCTTCATTTTACTCAATTTGCTTCAAACTTCATCCCAATAATGTCGAAACACGGCCGATGAGAATCTGTGAAGGGCATTATCGATAACTTTTATCATGTTGCCATGGCAACGTGTCAAACTTTAACTTTAGTTTTTTGTGTTTTCGAGCCACTTAAAATACTTCGAATTTCATGAAACTCAACACACACATCTGTATTAATGATATTTAGACACTGATAAAAGCCCACAAATGGGCGTGGAGGAGGCACTCTATAGCGCCACCTTTTGACAAAAGTTTAGTTTTGCCTACCGTCACCAAACTTGGTACGTATGTTGTTCATATCAATCCGGACAACTTTCTAATTAACACTCATTAGCTATAATAAACAGGAAGTTGGCTATTTTTATTTGAATGTGGATTTTTGGAAAAATCAGGCTGTAAATAATATCATACTAAACAAAGCAGAAACAAGAAGTTCACACCAAACTTTGTCAACATGACAAGAATATAATCAAAATGCTAAATTGTGAGCGGATTTGGGATATCTTGAACGGTGTTGATGTGGTGATTTTTTTAAAGTCACAATACAAAAATAGCATTAATTTTCAAATATCTTTAAAGTGCCTAATACCAACTCTTCAAAACTTTGTATATATGAAGAACAAATCATTCTTAGAAAATACGCTTGGTATCAAAATTTTATCATGCTCAGAGGCCCCAAAAACATTAAAAGTATCCAGAACTGAAAGAGAGAGAAATGAAGACTGTAATACGAAGGATGAACACCAGAGGTCCTCGTATGATAAGGAATATTTTTACCTCTAATCCTATTCTGCTTATTCTCAGTGTACCACAAATAAATGAATGCATAGAATCATTTGCAGTTGTTATGTACTGTACTGTCAGAATACTTTTACATAATTTTAAAATAAACACTAAAAAGCTTAAAAAAATTATTTTTTTTTAAATGAAAAACTATGAAATGTTTTGTTTGTCTCTCACTGATTTGGTAACACTTTCTATGAAGCCCCTATTATTAGGGTATTTCTAAGGCATTATAATGAACGCATAATGCATTTTAAAAAAAACTATAATATAATATATTATATCATCCAATGAATATTCATAACAACAAATATCACACATTATAATACTTAAATATTAGAGGTTATAACTTTTAAGATTATGATTATTTATAACACACAATAGACACCATATTAAATCTACTTCATTTGTAATGGACTATATCATATTAGATTTATTTTTTACATTATATTCTATTCTATTGACTATAAGCAACTAACTCTCACCAACTAACACTCCTTACAGTGTAGACTTAGTTTAATGTTAGACTAAGTAGAAGGTTCATGTTTTTGCAAAGTTACTTATAATCAGTTTGTCTTTTGGGGAACTGTCAAAATACAGTGTTAGCATATATTTAGCACACTATTAATAATAATTACTGCTAGCTGACATGCAGTTGCAGAGTTACTTATAAAAAGCTGTCTAACGGGTACCTTCAAAATAATTAAACTGATCATATTATACATTCATCTGATCTGATACCTGATCTTATGGCTATTTGAAAATTATTATTATTGTTACTTATAAGTGATCTTTGTATGCTTTAAGTAAAGTGACATCAGTAAGATGGCAAAATATGAGACTTATACATTATAACTATGAGGAGGTAATCATACTCATAAAAGCTATAATAAAAAAATTAAAAATTCTAATACATTAAAACTGTTCTTATGAATGCTCATGAGATGATACAACATATTATAAGGTTTTTTATAATGTATTATGCATTCATTATAATGCCTTAAGAATACCCTTATAATGTATTATAAATACATGAACCCACAAATATTTTTAACAAATATAAATAAATGTACTAATGTACCTTTAAATAATATATGAATACTTTTTTTTAGCTTAATATTAATTAACATTAATATATGCTATTTAATTATTGTTCATGTTAAGTAATATAGTTAATGTTAACAAATTAAACTGGATGGCAAAATTTTAAATATTGTGTGTATGTGTCTGTGTGTTGATTTTAATTAACCCTTTCAATTCGGTAAACTTTAAATCGACCCTGGCAGAAGGGTTACTGTGAATGCATGTGCCAACTGGGCACCGTTTTCCTGATGCTATTGGGATGGTGACTGCACAGATGGCGAGGGCCCGGTCATCGCTGCTTGCAGCTTTAATTATTATTATTATTTTTTTTTCAATGTTTTGGGGGATTTCGGGGCACTTAACATACACGAAAACTCTTGAAACTTTGCACACACATTGGAACCTGCGGCCATCAGGGCCGGACAGACTTTGAGATGGGGGGGTCACCTGGGGGGGGGGGCGTGGCACAACGCTAAAAACTGCGACTTTTGATGGGCCCTGGAGCGCACACCAATTGACCTACAGTCACCAAAATTCATACACACATAGACCTCATCGTGCCGAACAACTTTCGTGCTCACAGTCTGTGCTTCACCAAACAGGAAGTCAGCTATTCAGGGATGTCTAAAAAGCGCATGCAATGGAATTTGATATACTTCTCCTAGGCCTTTCCACCGATGGCCACCAAACTCGGTCAGCATGATCTCAAGACATTGGGGACACAAAATTGCCAGGGGATTTTTGATATCTCGAACGGTTTGGCCGTGGCGGGGCGACAAAGTTATGGCGAGAAATGAGAAACAGGAAGTGTCTAATAACTTTAACACACTTTGTCTGATTTTGACCAAACTTCAGCAGTTTGTTCATCTTATGATGCCGATCACAGAGATGTGACTATTTTATAAATTTAAAGTTATAGTTATAGCGCCACCAACTGGCAGCACAAAGCGCAACGTTTTCTAAATGCTTTTAAATCAACCTCTTAATTTTACTCAATTTGCTTCAAACTTCATCTCAATAATGTTGAAACATGGCCAATGAGAATCTGTGAATTGCATTATCGATAACTTTTATCATGTTGCCATGGCAACGTGTCAAACTTTAACTTTAGCTTTTTGTGTTTTGGAGCCACTTAAAATACTCAGAATTTCATGAAACTTCACACACACATCTGTATTAATGATATTTAGACACTAATAAAAGCCCATAAATGGGCGTGGAGCAGGCGCTCCATAGCGCCACCTTTTGACAAAAGTTGGGGGTTTAGTTTGTCCTACAGTCACCAAACTCGGTACATATATTGATCTCATCAAGCCAGAAACATTTCTAATTTACACCCATTAGCTACGATCGACAGGAAGTCGGCTATTTTGATTTGAATGTGGATATTTGGAAAAATCAGGCTGTGGAATTTTATATACTTCTCTCGGGAAAACCAACCAATTCACACCAAACTTTTTTGACATGATGCCAACATTCTGAAGATGCTAAATTGCGAGCAGATTTAGGATATCTTGAACGGTGTTGATGTGGTGATTGATTGAAATCGGAGTAAAAAAAGATAGCCGTAATTTTATTATATCTTTAAAGTGCAGCATCCAAAGTCTTTGAAACTTTTTTCATACAGACTACTAGTCATTCTGATCAGACACCGTTCATTTCATAATTATACAAAGATCTATGAATTAATGAAAATTAAAAAACAAATCTGATCCCTCTCTGCTCTGCACTTATGTGTGTGCGTGGTAAGTGGGTGTGTGTTTTTTGAGTGTTAGGGTGAGAGTGGGGAGGGGGGATGGGTGGAAAGAGAGAGTCAGAGAGGAGGAGATAGAACGGAATATTTAAACTCTTGGTTGTTTATTCATTAGGATGTGAATTAGGGCTGGGTATTGTGACCAATTTGGTAATTCGATTCGATTCTTATTTTTATGGTTTCGATTCGATTCAATTCGATTCGATATCGATTAGCTATCAATATTTCATTTAAAATGTTAGTTTTGCAGACATGGGATCCATATTTTGATATAAATGCTGGTAACTTAAAACTCCCCTACTTAAGTTTATTACTGAAATACACATCTACATTAATAATAGGGTGCACACAGTTGTTTATTTTAAACAACTTTTATTTTAAATGAATACTGTAACAAGAAGTCATAAATATGTGCATCCAATGTACACCATGTAAACAAACTGCAAAATGCACATTACTGTAAAAAAAATAAAAAGACTAAATGTGCAACAGTGAAATCTATTAAGAACTTCAAACATGTTTAAGAAATAAAACATTTTTCTAAATTCAAATCAGGCCCATCATAAAGCCCTTGTCTGCATATACAAAACATTCTAACTGTCCATAAAACGAACAGTTCTTAACTACAGCCTAATCATTTTTGATCACCAGATTTTTTTTGCAAAAAATTTACACCCATTAGCTACGACCAACAGGAAGTCAGCTATTTTGATTTGAATGTGGATTTTTGGAAAAATATAGCTGTGAATAAATTCATATCACTCATAGCAGAATCAGACAGTGCACACCAAACTTTGTCAACATGATGCCAAGATACTGAGGATGTTAAAATGTGAACAGCTTTGGGATATCTTGAACGGTGTTGATGTGGTGATTTATGAAAGTAACAGTAAAAAAGATGGAGAGTTATTTCCATATATCTTTAAATTGCATTATTCTAACTCATCAAAACTTTTTACATATAAAGAACAAGAAATTCTTAGGAAATACGTGTAGTTTCAAAATGTTATCATGCTCAGAGGCCCCAAAAACATTAAAAGTGTCATATAAATTTGTCAGATTAAAGCTCTAGTACCAGGGATGAACACTAGAGGTCCTCATAAGATAAGGAATCGTTTGAACTATAATGCTATTTAGCTCATTCTCAGTGTATAAGAATGAAAATAATCCATAGAATCAGTTGATATATACTGTACTGTCAGTGTACTTTTACATAATTATTTTGTATAGGTGCTTAAAGAGCATTAAAATCTTTTTTTTAATCTTTTAAGGAAAAATTATATGATTTATATTAGGGGTGGGCATAGATTAATTTTTTTAATCTAGATTAATCTAGATTAAATCTTGGAATTAATCTAGATTAATCTAGATTAAAATGGCTAATTTGAATTCTGCTGAAGGCATTCAGAATATGTGTGCTACCCAAATAATGACTAAACATGTTACACCGTACTTTTATTTTGACAGGTTGCCGTGAAGTTTCTGTGTATACAGTATGACATGATGCGAGTTTTCTCAAATGAAACGGTATAAGTGACACTCACAGCAGTTTTGGAGATTGAGTTTATCTGTTCATGTGAGATGCAAATGCCAAAAATTACCGGGAGCGTCACGTGTGTTTCAGTATGCGTGTAGTAAAAGCGCATCTCCACCATTCATAGTATGAATTTCATACATACAGCTAGGCAAACGGAACATACCGGATTCATATTAAAACGGTCTTTTTGCATTTCAGTTTTCACAGACACTAGTCCATATCGCGATTTGAATTAAGTGACAGACCATATTTGATTTATGAATCCAAAAAACGACGAATTTACGTGGCATTTCGCGCTATAGTAGATTCGGTTTTTATGAATGGAGGACGACGTGATCCCGTCTGTGTTTTGGCGGAGGAGACGTAAACGCGCGACCATATTCTATAGTCTTTGGTATACATCCGCGTTAAACTATCAAGGTGAAAGTCATCATAGCTTGCGTAGTTTAGACCCAGCTCCCAACCCAATTTTGAGAATAGATTAACGGCGATATTTTTTTTATCGCCCGATAAAAGTCTCACGTTAACGCAGCACGTTAACGCCGATAACGGCCCACCACTAATTTATATACATATACACAATCTCACTGATAGAATAAAAAATCTTATAAGTATGACACTATACTGCTCAGTTCACTTAATTAGAATGAGAAACAAATACATCAACTAAGTTAATATGTATTTATTTTTAATATATTTGTTTATAATTATTTCACAGATGCTTATAGATCATTAAAATAATATTTAAAAATGGTTGTAGATCATAAAACATGGTAACTATTTAAAATAGGGTCTCTTTTGTTAACAATGGTTAATGAACTAACAAACACGAACGAACAACGAACAATATATTTGTACTTGATTTTCTTCAAACTTCATCAGAATAATGTAAGAACACGGCCGATGAGAGTCTGTAAAGGCGTCCCTGATGCATCAAATGCTGTTGCCATGGCAAATAATTAAAAATAAAAAATACATTCAAATATTTGTTTCCTGTGTTTTTGAGGCAGATAGCGTGCTTAGAATTTCATTTTCCATTTTCAATTTTCAATGATTTATTATATATTTAAAGTGCAGCATCCTAACTCTTTGAAACTTTTTTCATACAAATAACTATTCATTCTGATCAAACACAGTTAATTTCATACTTATACAAAACTCCACGAATGAAAGAAAATAAAAAAACATATCTGATCTCACTCTGCTCTGCACTCTATGTGTGTGTTTGTGTGGTAAGTGGCTGAGTGTAAGGAGGGGAGATGGGTGGTAAGAGAAAGAGTCAGAGAGGAGGAGAGACCGTAAGGGTTACTCCAAAGGGTTACTGTGAATGCATGTGCCAACCGGGCACCGTTTTCCTGATGCTATCGGGATGGCGACTGCACAGTCGGCGAGGGCCCGGTCATCGCTGCTTGCAGCTTTAATTTTTTTTTTTTTTCCACCTTCCGGGCTATTTTGGGGGCCTTAACATACTCACAAAACTCTTGAAAATTTGCACACACGTCGGAATCTGCGGCCATCAGGACGCCACAGAGGCTGGGACCCGGGCGTGGTTCAGGGCCTCTACAGCGCCCCCTGGAACACAGTTTGAAAACTTGATGTACTGTTCACACATACTTGAACGCACTGATATGAAACTCAGTACACATATAGATCTCACTGAGCCGAACAACTTTTGTACTCTATGTCATAGGCTCCACCCAACAGGAAGTGAAATATTTAGGGCTGTTTAAAAAGTACATGCTCTGGAATTTGATGTACTCCTCCCAGGATTTCCATAGGATTGTCACCAAACTTGGTCAGCATGATCTCAAGACATTGGGGGTGCTAAATTGCGAGGGGATTTTTGATATCTCGAACGGTTTGGCCGTGGCAAGGCGACAAAGTTATGGCGAGAAATGAGAAACAGGAAGTATCTAATAACTGTTGCACGCATTGCCTGATTCTGATGAAACTTCACCAGTTTGTTCGTTGAATGATGCCGATTCCATAAATGTGACTATTATGAGTCAAAGTTATAGCGCCACCAACTGGCAGCAGTGTGTCATTTTCAAAATGCTTTGAAATCAGCCTTTTAATTTTACTCGATTTTCTTCAAACTTCATCAAAATAATGTAAAAACACGGCCGATGAGAATATGTAAAGGGGTCGATGATAAATCAAATGCTGTTGCCATGGCAACGTGTCAAACTTTAAAATTAGATTCCTGTCTTTTTGAGGCAGATAACATGCTTAGAATTTCATGAAACTCAACACACACACATCAATATTAATGATAGTTAAACACTGGCAAAAGGTCATAAATGGGTGTGGAGCAGGCACTCTATAGCGCCATCTTTTGACAAAAGTTGGGGAGTTAGTTTTTCCTACAGTCACCAAACTCTGTACATATATTGTTCTCATTAATCTGGACAACTTTCTGAATCAAACCCATTAGCTACGACCAACAAGAAGCCGGCTATTTTGATTTGAATGTGGATTTTTGGAAAAATCAGGCTGTAAACAAATTCATACTCCTCCTAAGAAGAACAAGCTGTTCACACCAAACTTTTTTAACATGAAGAGAAGATTCTGCAGATGCTAAATTGTGAGCGGATTTGGGATATCTTGAACGGTGTTGACGTGGTGATTTTTTAAAGATATAGTAAAAAAGATAACCGTCATTTTTTTATATCTTTAAAGTGCAGCATCCAAACTCTTTAAAACTTTTTTTTCACAAAGAGATCTAATCATTCTGAGCAAGTGCTTTTAATATCAATTTAATTCAAGCTTCCATGAATTAAAGAAAATTAAAAAAAGAAATCAGAAACCTGCTGTCACTCTGCCTGAGTGTCTGTCTATGTGTGTGCGTCTACAGAGTGACTGAAGAGAGACTGAAGGGGGAGGGGTGAAAGGGAGAGAGGGAGAGAGAGTGGAACATGCTGTCTTGCTAAAGACCATCTTTGAGGAAGAAATGCACATTGATGTTTAATCTACATAAATATGTCTGATCTTTGAGAGTCTAATCTTTGAGAAAATATAAAGGGTCACTAACTCTTTCATTGTTTGTATTTTGCAGTTGTTGTTTTTTTATTAATTTTTTACTGAACTGTACCATGAACTTGTCCTATTCAGTCACATAGCAAAAGATTAAGAAAAATACAACTTTTAAGCATGAGCGATTTATATTCATTGATAGACATTTATTTTCATAGTGTTATTTATTGAATATAAAATTTAAATTAACAATTTCAAGACAAACTTTGACAAGAAAACAAACTTTGCTGTTATCTGTTCAAAACATCTGAAAATTATACTATTTTAAGATGAGTTATATATATATATCGCCCCATTACAATACTCAACTTGATTTTTAAAGATATTTTGAAAGCGTTTATAGAGCACTTTATTGTGTATTGCTGTACACCCACATGAACTGTGTTCATGTTCATGTTAATTCACAGTACATAAACTAATGTTAAAATATACTAATTTACCTTTAAACAATATATGAATACTTTTTTTAGCTTAATATTAATTAACATTAATAAAAAACTATTTAATTACTGTTCATGTTAACTAATATCGTTAATGTTAACAAATGAAACTGGATGGCAAAATGTTATATATTGTGTGTATGTGTCTCTGTGTTGATTTTAAAGTTTAACCCTTTCAATTCAGTAAACTTTAAATCCAAACTGGCAGAGAGTTACTGTGAATGCATGTGCCAACTGGGCACCGTTTTGATTGATTCTTAGTTATGTAGCGCTTAAAAGTGATGTCTTATAACAGGAGTCACCAGCAAAGCAATATCCACATACAAATTGACAGATAGGTAACGATGACATTTAAGCAGAAGTGGTGGACGTAATGCAAGCAATAATAACATTTTGTTATCATCATGAATTACATGTTCTTATCATCATCATCAGAATATAGGGAAAATGTAGCATATTGGTTCACAGTTGGCATTATCTGAAGTCCTTGCAGGGGGTTAGGTTTATAGCCAACTCATTCTAGAGATTTAATGATATCAACATTATATTTGGTCAGTCTGATCTAGAGGCCTTAGAGATGTTAAATTGTGAAGATCTTGAGTTTTCATTAAATGGCGTGTCCGTGGTGGCCTGACAAAGTTTGATGTTTCTGCATAGACATAGAAGTTGTTATAACTTAGCCATAAAATGTCTGATCTGCCACAAAATTCACAGGTTTGGTAAGAGTCCTGGCCTGAAGACACCTAAAGACCAATATTCAGATATTATCATAGCGCCACCTGTTGGCAGCAGGATATATCATATCTTTCACTAACTCAAACATACCAAGGTCAATCTGCACCAAACTTCATATGTTTGATAATAGTGCTGGCCTGAACACATCTACATGCCAATAATCAGTTATAGGCATAGCGCCACCATCTGGCAGCGGCAAGTTTGGCACATTTAAATGACTTATGACATATTTCTCGTATATTTACTGTATTAAAAGCATACTGCCCACCGTTTGCTGTTTTCCTAAAGCCACTGGTCGGCGGTGAGCCCGGGTGCGAGGGTCCGTTCATCGCTGCTTGCAGCTTTAATTTTGTTTTATTATTTTTAATAAGAAATATAATTTAAATTTAAAGAGGTGGTGTATTAAGCCGGTCTTCTACCAAAAAAAAAGATAAAAATAATAAATAATAAATTAATAATAAAAATATTACATAAAAAAATAAACTATTAAATCAAACTATTAAACCTATAAGACTTCTTAAACGATAAAAGTGCTTATCTGACTATCAGGTGCAGGGCATTTTGCACCTGTAAATGGGTCACAGAACTGCAAAATAAAAACTTAAATGTATGATTTAATAACAGTTTAATTAAAATTTAAATTGTTTATTTATGTAAATTTTGCGTGACTTTGACGTGTGCGTGCACGCTGAACATTCGCGTAGCTTTCAAACACTTAGACGGTGGGCCGAGTGGAGATTTCGTGTTTTCAAACGATCTGTGGTGAGGGATAACCCAGTTTTTTATATGTAACCGCTACACTTTTCAACAAAGTAAATAAAAATTGTTGCCACTCACACACTTTGTCCATTACTATAATATCGATAACTTTCTCCAGGTTATTTTCCCGGCGAATAGCGCAAGCAACTACGTGCGGGGTCCGACCTGCATGACGTATTTGATGCCTTTATCCAATAGCGCGCATGGAAAGTGTCGGTGTTGGTGACGCGTTTGTGAACACACTGGCGCGCTTTGCGCCCAGGATTTAAGATTGTGTTATTTAAGATGAGAAATATTTTACCTAATTTTGCTACATATTCAGTTTGACACAAAATGAGTACGTAGAGGTAACGTTATCCATTTGTACTGTTTTTATTTTATGTAATCACCTTTTGTCATACGAGGTCCTGTCATTTCTTTGTAATCTTTAATAAATACACCCTTCTGATTTAACACATTTGACAATGGTATTGCTTGGAAACACAACGTCATGAAAAACGAGACAGACAATACTCTTTTTCCGCCCATGTTTACTTGGAAGAAATGGCAAAACATGAAGTGCTGTATGCATATATTTGAGGGAAGTGGTGGACCCACCATTCCCTTCACAGACATAGTTGGGAGAAATTTATTAAATCAGTGTTTCTGTGGAAAGACCTTGAGGGCAGAGAAGGTATCATTGCAGAAGAGGCAGTACAGGCATACAAGTTACAAAGCCATGAACCTACAAACCAGTTAGTCAAACCAGCTAACACTGGCTACCACAGGGAGTGCTACAGCCATTTCACAAATATCATGAAGATAAAACGAGCACAAAGGAGAAGAGAGAAGGCAGTATTAGTTGAAGAAACTGCAAAGGAAGGTTGGTATTATATTGTATAGACAGGCGGTGCAGTATTAGACACAGTACAGGTCTAAAGTTTGGAAACATTACTATTTTTAATGTTTTTGAAAGAAGTTTCTTCTGCTCATCAAGCCTGCATTTATTTGTTAAAAAAAAATACAGAAAAAAATGTAACATTGTTATATATTATTACAATTTAAAATGATTGATTTTGATTGATTTTCAATTTATTATACTTTAAATTATTTCTGTGATTTAAAGCTGAATTTTTAGGATCATTATCACATGATCATTTAGAAATCATTCTAATATGATTCATTATCAAAGTTGGAAACAGTTCTGCTGCTATAAAATCAATACTTTTATTCAGCAAGGATGTGTTCAATTGATAAAAAGTGATAGTAAAGATAGAATTTTTTTATTTATTATTTTGAATGAATGCAGTTCTTTTTAACCTTTTATTCATCAAATATATTAGGCAGCAGAACTGTTTCCAACACTCATAATAAATCAGAATATTAGAATGATTTGTAAAGGATCATGTGATAGACTGGATGTCACATGTGACACTGAAGACTGGAGTAATGATGCTGAAAATTCAGCTTTGCATCACAGAAATAACTTCTTAAAGTATATTCAAATAGAAAACTATTATTTTAAATTGTAATAATATTTCACACTATTATTGTTTTTTCTGTATTTTTGATCAAATATATGCAGGCTTTATGAGCAGAAGAGACTTCTTTCAAAAACATTAAAAATAGTAATGTTTCCAAACTTTTGACCTGTACTGTACAGTGCAGTATGGACAGTAGTATACAGTTAAGATAGTATGGTTTACAATAATATAAATTAAATATATTATATATGAGCAAAATAGATATACAGTATGAACAACATATACAGATATATCTGTATATGTTGTTCATACTGTATATCTATTTTGCTCTTATATATAATATATTTAATTTATATTATTTTTTGTACTAATCTTATATTGTTACTGCAACTACACTGTTGCAGTAACAATATAAGATTAGTACAAAAAACTACACAAAATTTGTTGGCAAACTTTTACATTGGCTTGAAAAGGCCTAGCCCGAAAGTAAAATATGATAGTAAATATTAAATAGATATTAAATATGATATTCTACAACGGCTATGGCTACTACTAGTTCGCCAACTGAAACGTTACCCTACTAAAACGACACTAACGAGACGCTTACACACGTTTGAACAACACAGTGTACAAAACAAACATTTTATATAGATATCATATTCTAATTAAATGAATACTTCCAATCACACAAAGAATGTCCTTGACGATGATCAATGCGCTGCTGCTGCTGCTCGTGTCTGATAGCTAAATCATCCGTGTAACAGCTGTTCTAAATAAACTACATCTGATTGGTTAATAATAATCCCGTGTCAATATCTTGCCGCGCTATTGGCTCAACTGATATAGTAGGCAACCGCGTTTGCCTGCATATTTACGGGTCGCGAATTATGATTTCGTGGAAAATGTGCAATAAATGGGAGTGGAAACACTTTTCATATCGTTGAGAATAAAACAACCGTCCCAACTTTACAAATCCAGGTTCTCCCTCCATGGGGATCATCCATTTCGAAAAGTAAAGCAGATACGGACCCTCGGCCCACCGTCTAACTGGAGCGAGGGAGTTGTCATGGAAACGGGCTGCAACACAACGGCTGACAAGCTGGAAGAGGTCAGAGGAGGTAACGTTATGCTGACGCGGGTTTCACGCTGCACGCGTAAGCAGGGCGTAAGCAGCGCGTATTTTTTTCGGCACACATGTTTACAGATTAGAGCATTCACACCGCACGCAGAGGCGGCGCGGCGCGGTATGGAAGGCCGGATTATTAAAAATGTCTTTACACGTTACGTGTACAGACGGTATAACGCGTGTACACGTAATTGCGTCTACAGGCGTTATTTCGTGTAAAGACGTTAATTTTTGGCCAATGGCAAGGCCGTAAACATCAAAATTTGCATAAAATTGATTAAACATATAATAGTGACGTAAATCACTACAAAATGACCTGTCATTCATTAATAATACATATAAACGTGACGTACCAACATACGCACTAACGCACTTGGCGGTACCTCATTTTCTATTTCCGGATATGTCAGCGCTATCTATAGTCACATGATAATGACGTATTACGACTGCTAGTATGGAAGGCCGGATTATTAAAAATGTCTTTACACGTTACGTTATAATATCTAATGTAAATTAGAAAGATCATATACTGATAATACACAACAATGCCAAGGTCTCTGGAAGAGGTTTGGAAGTGATATTTACGTTCTCTGTGGTTGGTTGAGCAGTCCGGTGGCGGTGAATTCTTCCACTGGTTGTGCTGGGAGCAGTCAGTGGGAAAAGGAGCAGGAATCCGTTTCGACAGCCTTGAGCATGAAGCGCTGTAGGATGCTGATCTCCTGGAGCACCAAAGGGTCCTAAGATCTGGAACACGCAGATGTGGCCCTGGAGTAGGTGCTGAAGGCCCTTAGCTTGGAACACGCAAGCAAAGGTACCTGAAGTGAAGGTTTGCTCGCTGGAGCTTAACCTTGTTGCAAATGTCTGTTGGTCTTCTGCCTCTCTGGGCTAGAGACTCAGAACTTGTTCAATCCGCTTTGTCTCTCTCGGATGGAGACTTAGGACGTGCTGCATCTGTTGTTGCCTCGCTGGACGAAGACTCTGAACGTGGAAAATATCTCTTTCTTCACAGACAGAACGTGGTCGTATCTGCTGCTGCCTCAAAGCTGGAGACTCGAAGCGTGGAGCGTCTGTTTCTGTCTCTCTGGACAGTAGGCTCAGAATGGTTGTGTCTGTTAGTGTCTCTCTCTTGTGGAGCTAGAGACTCAGAATGGAGGTATCTGTAGCTGCCTTCCCAGTAATGGGCCGCAGACTCAGAAAAGAAGTTTGATCTGTTACTGTCTCACCCTTGCGGCCTAAGACTCAGAACTGGTGTAACTGTTATGTCTTTCCCCGACGGGACTCAGACTCAGTACTTTGTTGCTCTGTTAGTGTCCCTTCCCCTACGGGACTCAGACTCAGAACTTAGTTATCTGTTGCTGCCTTCCCTGTAACGGGCCGCAGACTCAGAAAGAAGTTTGATCTGTTACTGTCTCACCCTTGCGGCCTAAGACTCAGAACTGGTGTAACTGTTATGTCTTTCCCCGACGGGACTCAGACTCAGTACTTTGTTGCTCTGTTAGTGTCCCTTCCCCTACGGGACTCAGACTCAGAACAAGGAGTGTCTTTTGGAGAGGTACCTTTATACCTTTCCGATGAGGAGGAGATTGCAATTTGGTGCTTCTCCATTTCCATGTTCCATCAGAGTGGGGGAACATGGGGTAGCCCACCCTTCTTTCCTCTTGTGGAAGTCATTTGCATAGTCCAAACACAAAGTTAGAAAAGTGTCAATAATGTTTTACTGGTGCATTTCTCATTTTCCAAAACACAATCAGAAAACATTTGGTCATGTAATGAACACATTAAGTCCAAACATGATGGGAAAAGATTGAACTGTCATGCATGCATTCATTTGTCCATTAACAGCTGAGTTTGTGTAAGATGTTGCACTACACATCTCTGTCAGTGAGAATACTTATTTCTCTGAATAAGTATAAGATGTGTGTGTTATGGTTTGCATCAGTTCAAGGTTTGAAAACATAGTTATGAATGGATTTGGATGGATCTTTGTGATCTCTCTTTGTTTCCCCCACTGCTGCTGCGTCTGGAGATCCTAAGGAATTTTTATGACCGTCACAGGACCAAACCTTAGAAAACAGTCTCAAGGTGGGTGAAGGGCAGAAACTGCATCTTGACCAATAGGAAGTTCTGTGCTTTCCTGGGTTTTGCCCCAAAGGTCTCTTCTTGCCCTCTAAGAGGTGTCTGGCAGTTGTCCTGGCATCCTTATCTGATGGCGTTGGACAGTTTGCTTATGTTAGTCCACCAAGATCCAATCAAAATGTAGCAAACCTTTGTCCACTATTGTGGCCAGGGAGGGGCCCCTGCCATAAACTGGGCCCTAGAATGCGCGGTCCACTACAATTCATGGACAAGAACATTTAGTAATATGATTTTGATGTACATTTTCCATGTTAATTCAATGTCTGATTTTAAAATGGCATTCGAAAGGATGAATTTTGAAATTTTAAGTTTTCATCTGATATATCATTTCTTATTATTTCTAATGTGTAATAGGGAAAAAGGCAACAAGAAAGTCTGTTTGTGAAAAAGGTCAGAACTCCTGTTATGAAGTAGATTTTTGAGGTGTTCTCTTGTCATAAATTAATCTATGAAACTTTTGTCATAAATTATTTTCCTACATAATTTGTAACACAAAAAAAGTGTGAAATATCTATTTAGGAGCCTTAGACCTTTCCAATATAGTTTGTCATGATTAGATTAGGATTTATTTGTAAAGTGGTGAAGTAAACTTGGGCATCCCACAGAGTGCACGTTGACAGCCACAAATGTTGATAGGCTAGTGTTTCTAGCTAAGAATCTTTAAATCTTTAAATCGCTTTACTCTGACATAATACCTTTGTATGTTTATTTTTTAAATGTTTAATTGTGATTTTTTTGTTTACATTATTACATTATTTTTCATTACATTTCTTTAAATTTAAAAGCAAAGTTTATTATGTCTTATTTCACTGCTATTTTACTGCTGTTTGATAACCTAATGTTCAGGGGTAAATCTTTAAAATAAAGTTCTCCAGAATCGTGAGAGAATCGTGATCTTTATTCTGAGCAAAAAAATCGTGATTCTCATTTTATTCAGAATTGTGCAGCTCTAATACATATGCATTTTTGAAATATTTAAAACATTTTGTTTTTATGAATTTGACTTATCAGATCTACCAGTTGTTATATTTTTTATTTTGTGCTGGTTAATTATGAACAATAGATAGTTGAACTTTTACCAAAAACTGGAGAGAATTGCATGGGGCCGAGGGGCCGCTGCTGCAAATATTTGAGTGGCTCCTCCCCTAACAGATAAAATCTCACTCCAAACTTTTTCCAAAACTTGAGAGCCCTGTAATATTTTTAACCGAAGATTACCTACACCAGACTTCACTGGAGCTATACTCTATAAAAACTGAAAATATTGGCCTGTCGCTTTACTATTGGGGGCTCTGGCAGCTAACGTTAGCTATAATGGATAATCAAATCTATTCAACGGTATCACCGAACTACAGACGGGCTTACGTTAAACGTTAAGTATTTAAATGGGTGAGCATGAGAGACTACATAAATTCACTTGTCACGGGGTTTAAGATGTTAAATTAGTTAGTATTAGTATCTATCTTACTCAGTAGACAACCTGTTGTTCGGCACGGCTGATAGAAGTCAGTCAGACTGACGGCAGTGGCGGGGAAACGTAGTGGGCGTGGTCAACCGGTCACTTTGACCAATAGCAAAAAGCTTTTTACCCTGGTAGATAGAGACCGCCCACTGAAATACAGCTTTACTCGCAAGCAAAACTTTTCAACTCGCAAAAAAATGTTTAGAGCCGCAAAAAAAGACAGCAGAAAGGAGAGCAATATTTGTGGTTTCGCAATGAAAAGTGTTTGAAGTGCACAAAGAAAAATAAAGATTGTAAAAAAAAAAATTTACACGCACTGCAAATAATTTTGTTATCAATTTATTTATTTTTTGAGATTTAAGAAGACTTTTTTTGCAAACTTTTATTTTTTAATTACAAAATAATTAGTTTTACTCTCAAACACAGTATGTTTGTTTGAATAATAAAGACACAAAAATAACCCCATATCTATGAAGGGCCCTTACAAACAGAAACCCACCACCATAGCGATCAAATGATGTGTGTATGTCGCAACGAATGAATGACGTGCTCTGTATTTCACTGCATGTGCTAATCATTCTCGTCATGTTATTTCCAGCTGCAGACATTTAGCATCTATCGTTAATTTTTAGCATATCAGATACATCTGTGATTCGTATATGCGGTCAGTTGAATCCAGGGTCAGCTTTCTAACTAGAGGACATTTTCCTTGCAAATGCGTATTGTTTATGTCTAATTGCGTTATGTTAAAATAAATGGAACGTTTGGTTGGATTTTCACCACATATTACGTTAGAAATCAGCGTGATGCAGGTTTATGCATGCAGGATCTGCATCGTGATGGCGACATGGCAAGCCACTTTAACATTTAGACTAGTCTTGTAAGAATTATCTATATTAATGTAACTACTTCTTTTTAATTGCTTATTATTTCTTATTAAGTAACATATAGAAGTACTGATACCTATTAAATAGTTACTAATAAGTACCAAAAACAATTGGAATACATACTAGTTTAAACAAATAGTCAGTATCTTAAGCACAGATCCCTATAGAATTGAATGACCAAAATGTAACATTTGTTACCTGTAACAATGAAAAAGAAGATGAGATGTTAAAAGTAAAACTGAAAGATACTAGTGACTGTAGAGGGTTTGCACTTACCATATTGCCATATTGGAGATACTCGGATGTAAACAACAGCATGGATTGCATGGTTAATGTACTACTGAATACATGTTCTGCTAATATATGCTCTCTAAACCAGGGAAAAAATGTGTGGAAGCTGCAAAATCATATAGAGAAGGACTTTGTAAGAAGGAAAGGGCGCATTATTTTAACAAACTAAAGTTATTAGGTGGTAAAGATACATACAAGCAGTGTTAATTAAGATATCCCTGGTGAAAAAAACAGCTAAAACCAGCCTAGGCTGGTTGGCTGGTTTTAGCTGGTCAACCAGCCTGGTTTTAGCTGGTCATAGCTGGGCGGCAGGCTGGTTTTAGAGGGGTTTTGGCCACTTTTCCAGGCTGGTCAGGCTGGGAAACCTTTTTAGCTGTTTTTTTCAGCAGGGATTTGTAAAGATCCTTTTTCTTGGTCTGCAATTCCTCTCCAGAGAGGCAGAGGGCACTCTCTATGGGATCACTGACCCAGTATTCTCCTGGCCACTAGATGGCACCTTCTCCCCAAAAGATACTGTTATCATTCTCCAATTAGTGCTTATTCCCTTCACCTGTGTATTGCCCTATATTAGAGTGCCTGATCCATGTCTTTGTGTTCAGTCTTGAGCCTTCAGTTCTGCAGTCATTTGTTCCCGAGTTAAGGTTGGACCTTGTTATTCTGTTTTTGATACTTAAGTCTATGTTTTCTTTTGTTTTGTGGAAGCTCGGCTTGCCCAGTTCTTTTGTCAAGTTTGCATACAGTTTTAGTTTTGTTTTTGACCCTCGTGTCAGTTTTATTTTCCCTGTTCTGTGAAAGCTCAGCTTTCCCTGTTGTTTTTGTAAAGACTGCATCAGTAAAGATTATTTTTACTTTTGAAACAACACCTGTTTCCTGGTTCTTCTGTCATTGGGTTCCATTGCCGGAGAGTTAGCTCACGGAGTAACACTCCTCACATCAATACCATAGACCTGGGTTCGAGCCCACCTAAGCGGACCCGTAACAGCAAGACTGAACCAATGGAAGGGAACCCAGCAGAAGGGGCCTCACCGCCTTCTAATGTCGATCGCATCCTGGCAGCTCTCTCAGACCAAGCAGCCACTGTTCAACGTCATGACCAGGCGCTGACTGAGATCCTTCATTTATTGAGTCTGCAGTCCCAAGCCTCTTCCACTCAAGTGACACATCCATCTACTAGTCCTCCTGAGCGAGCCACCCCTATGTGTACATCAGAGCCCAAGTTACCTGCGCCAGAGAGATTTGATGGTAATCCTGAGCGATGCCGTGGATTTATCACCCAATGCACCTTGGTGTTTCAGCTCCAACCCAGCAGCTTTCCTACTGAGAACAGCAAAGTGGCTTATGTTATAACTCTCCTAACAGGCAGAGCCTTGGACTGGGCCTCAGCTTTGTGGGACCAGGGCTCTCTGCTAACAACCAACTGCAGTGACTTTATTGCTGAGCTGAAACAGGTGTTTCAGCATCCAGCAAGCAAAGGGGAGGTAGATCACCGACTTCTTCACATCTCCCAGGGTACCCGAAGTGTGGCAGACTTCACTATAGAGTTTCGTACACTGGCTACAGAAAGCGGGTGGGATGAAAGAGCATTGAAAGCTATCTACCATCATGCCTTGTCCCCTGAGATAAAGGATGAGTTGGCCTTCCGAGACCCAGCACCTAACTTTGAGTCCCTAATTGACATGGCCATTCGAGTGGATCACCGCCTCCGAGAGCGGCAACAGGAGAGGAGGCGGGAGGCTTCAAATGCTGAATCTGTCAATACCTTCGAGCTGGTTTCACCTCTTAATGCTCCAGAGGAACCCATGCAACTGGGTGGCACACGGATCTCTCAAGGGGAGCGCAATCGACGGATAAAGGACAAATGTTGCCTCTATTGTGGTAAGCCAGGACACTTCCGCGCTACGTGTCCTGAGTTGTCGGGAAAAGCAAACTCTTGCCCAGGAAGAGGGGGACCAGGGCGAGAGTAGAGGTTGTCCCCTGCGCTATGACTTCAGGATTGACTGTTCAAGCTACCATCGTTCATGGCAGTCAGCACCATCAGGTGTGTGCCTTTGTGGACTCCGGAGCCGCAGAGAGTTTTATGGACTATAATATGGCCACGGGACTCTCCATTCACCCAACTTCCCTTCAGAAACCTCTGAACATCATGGCAGTGGACGGCAGTCCTCTTGGTTCTGGGGAGGTTAGCCACTGCACTCCACCACTACAGCTATGGATGGGGGAACACACTGAATGCATACAGTTCTTCTTAATCCATTCTCCTAAACTCCCACTTATTCTTGGTTATTCCTGGTTAGCTAAGCACAATCCCCTCATCGACTGGACTCAAGGTGTTGTTAGGGGGTGGGGAACAGGATGCCAGATCTTAGATGGTCCCCACTGCCAATAATCCTCAGTGTCAATGACACCTTCTAGATTCTCGTCCAGAGACTCTAAGGAACTACCAGCATCCAATCTCGAGACCTGCTCATCCAAAATTATGGCTACTTCAAGAATGAAACCTGTTGCTACCACACTTCCTTCCTACAGTCCAAATTTATCTGACATTCCCCATGAATACTGGGATCTCAGAGAGGTTTTTAGCAAGACCCAAGCAGCCACACTACCACCCCATAGACCCTACGACTGCGCCATTAACTTGATCCCTGGAATGTGTCCACCTCGAGGAAGACTGTATTCCCTCTCTGGTCCTGAAAGGTTAGCGATGGACAGATACATCCAGGAATCCTTGGACAATGGGTTCATTCGTTCATCCACCTCACCGGCAGGGGTGGGATTTTTCTTTGTGGGAAAGAAAGATGGAGGACTTCGCCCTTGCATTAACTACAGGGGATTGAATAGGATAACCATCAAGAACCGTTACCCTCTCCCCCTCATGTCCACAGCATTTGAGATTCTCCAAGAAGCTACCATTTTTACTAAGCTTGATCTCCGGAATGCCTACCACCTAGTCAGAATCAGGGAGGGGGATGAGTGGAAAACGGCTTTCAATACCCCGACTGGCCACTACGAATATCAGGTAATGCCCTTTGGCCTGGCCAATGCCCCGGCCACTTTCCAAGCACTTATTAATGATGTCCTCAGAGAGATGCTCAACATTTTTGTGTTCGTTTACCTGGACGACATTCTTATTTTCTCCCGCACCTATCATGAGCATGTTTCGCAGGTCCGGCAGGTGCTAACCCAGCTCCTTAAGAACAGGCTGTTTGTGAAACTGGAGAAGAGTGAGTTCCATGTCCCTGAAGTTTCCTTTCTTGGATTTCGGGTCTCCAGAGGCAGTCTCCAGATGGAACAGGGGAAGATTCGAGCCGTTCTGAATTGGCCCCAGCCCACAACTGTAAAGCAGGTACAGCGCTTTTGGGGCTTTTCCAATTTTTACAGAAGGTTCATTAGAAACTTCAGTGCTGTGGCTGAACCTCTGTCTGCACTAACCAAGAAGTCTGCTAAGCCTTTTTTGTGGACAGATAGAGCTGAGCAGGCCTTCAAGAAACTTAAGCGGCTCTTCACGTCTGCCCCAATCCTGACCCTCCCTAATCCAGATTTGCCCTTTGTACTAGAGGTAGATGCCTCAGATGTTGGGGTTGGAGCGGTTTTGTCCCAAAGAGGTAAACACGATAAGAAGCTCCATCCCTGTGCTTTCTTTTCTCATCAGCTCACCCCAACACAGAGAAATTACAACATTGGGAACAGGGAGCTACTGGCCATCAAGATGGCGCTAGAGGAATGGAGACACTGGTTAGAGGGGGCCAGACACCCATTTCTTATTTGGACTGACCACAAGAACCTCACCTACATCCAGGAGGCTAAGAGGTTAAATGCCAGACAAGCCCGCTGGGCTCTCTTTTTTTAATCGATTTAACTTTGTGGTCTCTTATCGTCCAGGTTCTAAGAATCAAAAACCAGATGCACTCTCAAGGCAGTTCGAGCCACGGGAGGAGGAACCTTGCCCTGAGCCTATCGTCCCTGCATCTAGAGTTGTAGCCCCTATCCAGTGGAACCTGGAGATCTCAGTTAAGAGAGCGCAAAGACATCAACCAGATCCAGGTAACGGCCCACCGGGATGTCTCTTTGTCCCTAAACCTCTTCGCTCTAAGGTTCTGCAGTGGGCGCATGCTTCCCTCCCCTCTGGGCATCCAGGAACCACTAAGACCTACAGACTCATTCAGAGGAAGTTCTGGTGGCCTAAAATGCAAAGGGATGTACAAACTTTTGTTGCTGCCTGTTCTACCTGTGCCAAGAACAAGGAACCTAGGACCCCCCCTCAGGGGCAACTACACCCTCTGCCCATCCCAAGACGCCCCTGGTCGCATATCTCCTTGGATTTTGTGACCGGGCTACCCCAATCTCAAGGTAACGCTGTCATCTTAGTTGTCGTCGACAGATTTTCTAAGTGGTGTCATCTCTTACCTCTGCCTAGACTCCCCTCAGCTAGCCAGACTGCTGAACTGCTTATGAAGCAGGTGTTCAGACTTCACGGGTTTCCCCAGGATATAGTCTCCGACAGAGGACCACAATTTACCTCACGGTTCTGGCAAGCGTTTGGACGGATCATCGGCTCTTCCATCAGCATGTCATCTGGCTTCCACCCCCAGTCCAATGGCCAGACAGAAAGGGTCAACCAGGATATTGAAAAGACTCTTAGGTGCCTGGTTGCTGACAATCAGTCTACGTGGAGTTCTCATCTACTTTGGGCTGAGTTTGCACATAACACCCTGCATCACTCCTCTATAAACATGTCTCCATTCGAGTGTCTGTATGTTTCCCCCCCCCCCCTCTATTTCCTGGACAGGAGTCAGAGATTGATGTTCCTGCAGCCACCCAGATGGTCAGGCGGTGTCGTCGCTCGTGGCATAAAGCACGGGCTGCCCTTGTTAGAGCTATGCGGCAGCAACAGAGACAGGCTAACCGTCGACGAAGAGTAGGACCCTCGCTTCACCTGGGGCAGAGAGTATGGCTCTCAACCAGAGACCTTCCTTTGCGAGTGGAGTCTCGCAAGCTTGCCCCACGTTATATTGGTCCTTTTAAGATTCTCAAGAAGATCAACCCAGTCTCCTATCGACTTCAGTTGCCTGCTTCCATGAAGGTCCACCCCACATTCCATGTTTCCCGCTTAAAACCTGTTCTTTACTCTACTCTCTCCCCAGCCAGCAAGCCTGCTCCTGTACCTCGCCTCATTGGGAGCCAGCCCGCATACACAGTCCGCAGATTGCTGGACTCCCGTCGTGTCCGCGGGAGAGTTCAATACCTTGTGGATTGGGAAGGTTTCGGACCTGAGGAGCGGTCTTGGGTTCCTGCTCGTAATATCCTCGACCCAACCCTTATCTCAGACTTTCAGAGAAGCATCCAAGAGAACGTCAGGAGACGTTCCTAGTAGGGGGGCTACTGTAAAGATCCTTTTTCTTGGTCTGCAATTCCTCTCCAGAGAGGCAGAGGGCACTCTCTATGGTATCACTGACCCAGTATTCTCCTGGCCACTTGATGGCACCTTCTCCCCAAAAGATACTGTTATCCTTCTCCAATTAGTGCTTATTCCCTTCACCTGTGTATTGCCCTATATTAGAGTGCCTGATCCATGTCTTTGTGTTCAGTCTTGAGCCTTCAGTTCTGCAGTCATTTGTTCCCGAGTTAAGGTTGGACCTTGTTATTCTGTTTTTGACACTTAAGTCTATGTTTTCTTTTGTTTTGTGGAAGCTCGGCTTGCCCAGTTCTTTTGTCAAGTTTGCATACAGTTTTAGTTTTGTTTTTGACCCTCGTGTCAGTTTTATTTTCCCTGTTCTGTGAAAGCTCAGCTTTCCCTGTTGTTTTTGTAAAGACTGCATCAGTAAAGATTATTTTTACTTTTGAAACAACACCTGTTTCCTGGTTCTTCTGTCATTGGGTTCCATTGCCGGAGAGTTAGCTCACGGAGTAACACTCCTCACATCAATACCAGAGACCCGGGTTCGAGCCCACCTAAGCGGACCCGTAACAGGATTAGCCCAATATTGCAACTACCTGACCGGATATGATAAACAAACACGAATGTTGTCAGGATTCTTGCCCTGGAAATCCTGGTTGGTTTGGCCAACCACAAACACCTTTTGTTCCTCACACAGTTTTTTGCACTTTTCTTCTTGATTTGTTAAAACTTTTGGCAGTCTATAGTACTCCAAATGTTTTTCTTGGTCTGATCGATTATTATACAGCCCAAAGCATAACAATAATTTACCATTTTCAGCAGCAATAATCAGCTAAATATGTGAGTAGGGGTGGGCGATATGACCTAAAATTAATATCACGGTATTTTTCATCTTTTGAACGGTGACGGTATAATATCAAGGTATTACTTTTTTTGGTACATTTTGGGAGGAGTAGCCTGTCCTGTCCCTTTAGTTTGTGAATAAAGTTAATATTTTTTATAATATAATAAGTAAATGGTAGGTATCCTTATCAAAACGAGACATGGGAGAGTATGCATTCTTAACATATTTATTTTGCAAAAAACCTAAAGATCTTACTTAACAGTGTACAACAAAACAAAAATTATTTTTTATTGAAATTTAATTTCTGCAATATTTAAAACCTTTAAATAACTGGGGGAAATCAACCCATGGCAACAGTTTAAAAGTAGACCAATTCTGTGGGGGAAAACACGGACTTGGCAACCCTGCATCCAACACGAGCTGCTGGAGTTAATGTCATTGCACACATGAGTACGAAATTTTCGTCCGAGATTTTTGCACGTAAAAAAAAAACAGGTTATGTTAATCGCAGTGGTGGACAGTAACGAAGTAGTTGTAATTCGTTACTGTACTTAAGTACATTTTTCAAGTATCTGTACTTTACTGGAGTAGTTTTATTTTGAGTAACTTTTACTTTTACTTCACTACATTCCAAAGCATAAGATCGTACTTTTTACTTCACTACATTTCATAAAACATGTCATTACTCCTTATAATATATCACGTGCTCCGAGACGCAGAAGCGGTGTCTGATTCATGAACAAACTGATTCTTTTCAATCGGTTCGCAAATCGCCACAAACGATTCATTCACGAATTGGACTGATCCAATTGCAGCTGTTCAAATTCACTGATTCAAACGAGCCGTTTAGAGTGAGTCTCCAATTAACTGAATTCACAAATAAGAACCGGGAGATCTTGTGAGCGCGCGCGACTGATGCTGCGAAAAGTAAGACATAATGTCGAGTTTTAGGATTAATTATTGTAACTGTCAGTTGTTTGCGAACTAAATCTGCTGTAAAAAGTGATGTATTTAAGCCCGCTGAAATGATTAGATGCTGACACATCAACATCGTCTCTTTTTAGGTCAAAAACGAAACATTATATAACACAGATTAACTAAAATAACTCATGCACCCTTAACAGTTTTATTAAAATGCTACGTATTTAGTCCTATGTGACGTCTGTTTCTATATAGTTTATTAACGGTATACTTTTTTATATTGTTTGGATCAACTAGCCTAGTAGACAGAAATATTTTATTCATAACCAAACTGAAAATAAGTAAATATTGTTAGCTGATGCTAACTGTCTAGCTAACAAGCGTGCTGGTGCTAAGTTGAGGTAATTTTCAGATATGAAGTCCAAATATTTATAATCAACCACCTAGACAGATTACATCTTTGGGAAAAGAAAAGATGTGATGTTCAGAACATGGTAACTACAGTAATTATCAAAGTGGGAAGTGATGCCCTCTGGGGGCATTTGGCCAGGGGTGTTTTTACACCACAGACAATGTTTGAGAAAAAAGAAAAATATTATGAAAATATAATTACATTTTTCTTCCTAACTTCAGGCCTTATTCTCATATCATTTATAACTGTGCCGTTCTGCAAAATAACAAACTTTAAAACACTTTTCTTACTGGTGAAAATGAGATGGTCAAATCAGTTTTCTCTCAGGTACAATGCAATGTAAGCTTCACAGTGAACATCACTCTTGTCAACGTAGTCCATATCAACAACAAAAATCTATCTTGACTCCATATAGGCTAGTGGTTATTTTGGGAAAATCCAAGGCTTATAGTAGGATTATAAAAATATATATATATGTTAATATAAAATTATAGCCTTTATAAAATTGCAAAATATTTCAGTACTTTTTTACTTAAGTACACAAAAAATGGAGTACTTTTGTACTTTCACTCGAGTAAAATTGAAAAAGGAGTACTTTTACTTTTACTGGAGTAATATTCTATTATACGTATCTGTACTTTTACTCAAGTATTTGATTTGTGTACTTCGTCCACCACTGGTTAATCGAGTTTACACACTGCCTCTAAAACTTTCGTCCGTCATAAAAAAAGTCGGATCGTGTTTGATTTTCTGCATTTTCGCATCCATAATAAGCATTTTGATAAGGATGGCGAATATGAGAAAACTAAAAAAACGCATACGAAAATCGGACTCAGTGTACAATGACCTTTAGATTTGAATGATCACGGGTCGAAAGTAAAGAGAGATGACAAACATAGACTGGAGGATTTGCTGCAATCTTGTACTCACTGACAAATATCTATTAACGTTATAAGATGTGCTGCTCCCTTCACACAGAGTGTGCGTTATCGCAAAATCGAAAGTAAAAGTAAACAGGCCGGTCGCGTTCGCCTCGCGCCCGCTCAATTTGTGATCCGCTGTGTAAATCCTTCGGCCGGCCGACGGGAAAAGTCCCGGTCGTCCCGATTGCCACTCCGCCCCTGGTATAGGCTACAGGCCCGACCTTTCTTCACGGTGTTTCACCAGTCGTTTAATGGCCACTCCCCTTTTACCTACCACCTGCAAAGCTGATACGAATATGTTTTACTTTTTTATTTACAACAAGATATATAGTATAAGGACAGGTATTCAGACCACAACTGAACATTTGAAGAAAATTTAATGCCTTATTATTTAGAATTAGCTATTATTGATGTAAATGCAGCCGTTCGAGGCACATAATTGATTTATTACGGTATTGACGGTATTAGAAAATCCATGTCGTGGCGCAATGTCACACCGGTGCTGACTATGACACCGGTGTACCGCCCACCCCTATTTGTGAATTTTGTTCGGTTCAGTGGCATTGTTTACATTCAGGGCAGCCAAAATGGCCAATTGGTGATGCGTCGTGAAAACCCTCTATTGAGAGAAGTATAAAAAAGTCCCTTTAAAGCAGCCATCTTTGAAACGCCTCTTGGGAAGCTATTTCAGTCTTGCAAGTACAGCTCATATCTCTTTGAGTGGGAAACATCAAATTTTTCCAAATATGTTCACCAATCTTAGAGTTAAACTTCATATTTGAAATCACCAATGAAATCTGACAACTGTCTCAAAATTATTTTTAAAAAGCTTATAACTGACTTTCTCTGTAGCAACCAGAGCTTTAAAATGGCAGCTGCAATGACTTTACCCTTTTGTGATTGGCACTTTTATTTAGAAGGCGGGACTATTCCGCCATAATGTGCGTTATGTAATGATTAGCTGCTAGTAAAATTGTGACCTTGGACCACAAAACCAATCCTAAGTAGTACTACTACATTTGTAGCAGTAGCCAAAAATACATTGTATGGGTCAAACTTATCAAATTTTCTTTTATGCCAAAAATCATTAGGATATTAAGATCCATGAAGATATTTTGTAAATTTTCTACCATAAATATATCAAAACTTAATTTTTAATGAGTAATATGCATTGCTAAGACCTTCATTTGAAAAGCTTTAAAGGCGGTTTTCTCAATATTTTGATTTTTTTGCACCCTCAAGATTCCACATTTTCGATTAGTTGTATCTTGGCCAAAATGTTGTCATATCCTAACAAACTATACATCAGTGGAAAGCTTTTTTCATTCAGCTTTCAGATGATGTATATATCTCAATTAAAAAAAAAATACCCTTATGACTGGTTTTGTGGTCCTGGTTACTTGTTTCTTTACTAGAAATATAAATAAGTGCTAGTAACATAAAAATACAGATTAGTTAGTTATAACCAATAATGTTAAATTGGCTTGCCATAGATGGGAGCTTCATCAGATGCACTGATGACATCACAACATGCAAGGAGCTTTAATAAATTGGAAATTTAAAGAGGTTAATTCTCAAATATAGTGTATTTTTAGTTAAAAAAAAATCTCATTATCTCTTAAGCAAGCATAAAACAAATGTTAGGAAGAACACATTATTAAGCATCATGACCTTTTATTTTCTGATTATGAGCATCTCTGTTATTTATTTCTCTTTGGGTTTATGTTTTTATACATTACAAATGACATTCTCATTCTTTTTCTTTATTTTTCTTTTTAAGACACTTTGACCATAACATGATGTCGTATTTTATCAGGTGATATGTGCTTTATTTTTTTTTTTACTGTATTTATTTTTCTTAATGCAGTGCTTACTGATCTTTGTTCATGTAATCAAATCTTTGTAGAATTTGAGTGCCTTTGTGTTGAATTGTTCGTGATTTGATTTAGACTACAAAAACACTCTTGTGACATTGATATTTATTATGTGCTCAGCGTATAAAACCGTTGCTGGTGTTAATGGACCCCTGGTGATTTTGGATCAAGTGAAGGTATTGGATTTCTATATTATTTATTACCCTTGTTACACATGTTGTGTTTTAAAAACATAATGCATCTGAATGTGGCGCAGCAACTCTCTGCTTACTTATTGAGTATAAAAAATAAAATAAAAAACAATATGTAATATTTTCTTGTAAATGATAATGTCAGCTTGGCTGCTTTTACTCAATAACGCTGTACAGATTTACCATTACTAAAGTGCTGGATTAATTTGAAGTTCTGTTAACCGTTGATCAGTAACATTTGAATATCTGATTCAGTTCCCCAGGTATGCTGAGATTGTCCATCTGACTCTGCCTGATGGCACTAAGAGGAGCGGACAAGTGCTGGAGGTCACAGGCTCCAAAGCTGTGGTTCAGGTCAGGAACTAAAACTTTCTGAAATACCTGTTTTAAATTTTTTCCCCTATTGTGAACATCTGATCTCTAGCACTCCTCATTATTTCATTTCTAGGTGTTTGAGGGAACATCTGGTATTGATGCCAAAAAGACCACATGTGAATTTACAGGGGACATTTTGCGCACCCCTGTGTCTGAGGATATGCTGGGTAAGAATTAAAAAGGAGATATTCTGAAGTCATGTGATAATTTTTATCATGTGTTTTTGCTAAAACTAGAAGTCTGTTACAGGTCGGGTCTTTAACGGCTCTGGAAAGCCGATTGATCGAGGGCCTGCGGTGCTGGCGGAAGACTACTTGGACATTATGGGTACATTTCAATGAGGCCACATAAATTTTTACACTCACAAATTGTCATCAGTGGCATTTTTGAGTATTGATATTGTGTTTACCATCCAATTTTCTCCTGCCTTCTGTAGGTCAGCCGATTAATCCTCAGTGTCGTATTTATCCCGAGGAGATGATCCAGACCGGCATCTCAGCCATTGATGGCATGAACAGTATTGCAAGAGGTCAAAAAATCCCTATTTTTTCTGCAGCTGGTCTACCCCACAATGAGGTGAGACCACTGTTGTTTTTTAAGTGTTTCATTCTCCTCTGTTTTTCATTTTGATAGCTGAATATGTAAAAGCATGATTATACATTACCCTGGACCACAAAACCAGTCTTAAGTAGCACGGGTTTGTAGCATAACTTACATTTTGATTAGTAATATGCATGGTAAAGAACTAATTTGGATCGATTTAAAGGCGATTTTATCAATATTTTGATTTTTTTTTTAAACCCTCAGATTCCAGTTTTTCAAATAGTTGTATCTCGCCAAATATTGTCCTATTTGCCTTTTTTTGGCTTTAAAAAATTAAAACTTATGACTGGTTTTGTGGTCCAGGGTCACATATAAAAGGCGATTCACAAAAAAGACACACACTCACACACATTTTTTAATGTTATTATTGGTTTTATTCAGTAAGAATGCTTTAAGTTAATCAAAAGTGACAATACAGACATTTGTAATATTACTTTGTAATTATATTTTGCATTTATATTTTAAATAAATGCTGTTTTTTACTTTCTATTTATTAAAGATCATGGATTCCACAAAAATATTAAGCAGTACAACTGTTTTCAACATTGATAATCATAATGAATGAAATAATAATGAATTCTTGCGCAGCAAATCAGCAAATTAGAATAATTTCTGAAGAATCATGTGGCACTGTAGACTGGAGTAATAATGCTGAAAACTCAGTTTTGCATCACAGGAATAAATTCCATTTTAAAATACATTTAAATAGAAAACATTTATTTTAAATTGTAATAATTTTGGTAAAAAAAATGCAGCTTTGATAATCACAAGAGACAATGTTTTACTTAACATTAAAAAAGTCTTATTGACAACCAAACATTTGAACAGTAGTGTATGTAAAATGCAATATAGCAATAGCAGACATAAACATATGTACAAATAATATACAAACAGTTAACTCAGATCAATGCTATTTATAGTTTCTTAACCACTGCATTCTTGGACACACCTTAGCACAGCAATACTGTGGAAAATACCCAAAATGCCTATTTTAATTTTTATTTTATTTTAATCTAATTACCTAACAATTGAACCTTGAACCTGTTTTTTTTTTTTTTCTCACTGTAATATGTGTTTTTCAGATTGCTGCACAGATCTGTCGTCAGGCGGGGTTGGTGAAGAAGTCCAAAGATGTGATGGATTACAGTGAGGAGAACTTTGCCATTGTGTTTGCTGCCATGGGGGTGAGGAGCACTTTTGGTTAAAAGTTTGCAATCTACATCAACACCAATGGGATAACTTCATGACATTACTTGTATCTTTAGGTCAACATGGAAACTGCAAGATTTTTTAAGTCTGATTTCGAAGAGAATGGGTCCATGGACAACGTGTGCCTCTTTTTAAATTTGGCCAACGATCCTACGTCAGTATCTTCTCAAATTTTCTTGAAAATTTAAGGGATAGTTGACCTAAAAATGAAATGATGTTATTATTTACTCGCCCTCATGTCATTCGAAACCTGTATAAAGCCTTTTAGGTTTTAAATATGCACTATACAAACATACATAAAAGTCTAAATGATTTCAAGTGGACGAAAATTAAATGAGGTAAAGAAAGAACAATCCCAAGTACAATCCTTCAAAATGTCATGCAGGTTTGAATTGACATGAATGTGAGTAAATAATTTTTTTTTTAAGTATTTTGATGTGACATGGACCAAAATGTTTGATTTTCTGTTGCAGGATTGAACGCATCATCACCCCTCGCCTTGCGCTTACCTCAGCTGAGTTTCTGGCTTACCAGTGTGAGAAGCACGTGCTGGTCATATTGACTGACATGAGCTCTTATGCGGAGGCTTTACGAGAGGTACAACGTGTGAACTTTAGGGCTGTCAAATCCATTAATCGCGAATAATCCCTTCCAAAATAAAGGTTTTTGTTTACATAATATATACAGTCAAGCTCGAAATTATTCATACCCCTGGCAAATTCTGACTTGAAGTTACATTTATTCAACCAGCAAGTTTTTTTTTTTTTTTTGACCGGAAATGACACAGGCTTCTCCCAAAAGATAATAAGACAATGTACAAGAGGCATCATTGTGAAAAAAAAAAAATATTTCTCAGCTTTTATTTACATTTGAACAAAACGTGGCATGTTCAAAATTATTCATACCCTTTGCAAACTGTCACAGACTATGGGAAAATCCAAAGTTCTATACCATTCCAAATAGTCCAAGCTGGTTTAAAGCATCCTAATTGCCCTGATTCATTGGGAACAGCTGTTTCAATCAACTCAACAGGTGAAAAACAGAAGCTCTCTGCTGTTGGCTTGTGGACAGTCATGGCTAAGACAAAGGAGCTCACTGAGGACCTGCGGCTGCGCATTGTGGCTGCTCACAAGTCAGAAAAGGGCTATAAGACCATATCTAAGTGTTTTGAAGTTAATCGATTTGACAGCTCTTGTAAATGTATACTCACAGTCGTTAGTATCAAGGCAAAACATGCTTTTTGTAACTAAGTGTTAAACCCTATCATCTTGAAGGTCTCAGCAGCTAGAGAAGAGGTTCCTGGTCGACGTGGTTTCCCAGGATACATGTACACTGATCTGGCAACAATATACGAGAGGGCCGGACGTGTGGAGGGACGCAATGGCTCCATCACCCAAATCCCAATCCTCACTATGCCCAACGATGGTTAGCAAACATCTACCTACTCTTCTTTTAATCTTTTAATCATCTGAAATGGTTTACTTACTTATTTTCATCTCCTGTCCACAGATATCACTCATCCTATTCCCGATTTAACTGGCTACATCACTGAGGGTCAAATTTATGTGGACAGGCAGCTTCATAACAGACAGGCAAGTCATGGAAACAAGCTTACAGTCTGAACATTAGTTCTATGCTTAATATTTTTAATCTCACATGCTGTTTTTGTTGATATTTCTGTGCAGATCTATCCTCCAATCAATGTACTACCTTCTTTGTCTCGATTGATGAAGTCAGCCATTGACGAAGGAATGACAAGCAAAGACCACTCAGATGTTTCTAATCAGCTGGTAAGTATATATATATATATATATATATATATATATATATATATATATATATATATAGCGTATTTGCTGCTTAAATAACATTTTTAGATTTAAATTTACTCAAAAAAATAAAAAAACTCGAAATTAATAATCTAATAAAAATTTTACCTTAGAGGTATTTTAAGTACATTTTAATAATTAAAATAATAATAATACCAAGCAAAAAAAAAAAAAAAAAATTACAAAAAAAAAGATGATTAAATTGTTGCAAAATATTAACTTAAAATCTTAGTGGTATTTCAAGTAAATATTGATAATAATGGTAAAAAAAGTTATACAAAACAAAAATGTAAAAAAAAAAAAAATCAAAACAAAAAATGTAAAATAAAAATAAAAAAACTCAATAAAAAATAAATCAACACTTGCTGAAAAGATTACATTAAATTATAAAAAACTATTAACCTAAAAGATCAGAGGTATTTAAGTAACTGTTAACAATAAAAATAATAACCTGAGTTTCACAAACTAGGGTTAGTAAGTTGATGAAAAGCTAGTGTGTGTGTGTGTGTATATATATATATTTATATTTATATTTATTTATTTATTTGTGTGTGTGTATATATGTGTGTATATTGAATTAATTATTACAAATATTAACTTAAAATGTTATAGGTATTTTAAGTTAATTATTAATAATAAAAATAATAATGAGAGTTTCCCAAACTGGGGTTAGTAAGTTGATGAATAGCTAATAATTTTTAAATCATGAAAATGAAAACAAAAACACTAATAAAACAAACAAATAAATAAACTTACTAAAAAAAGATTATTAAATTGTTACAAAATATTAACTTAAAATCTATATTTGTTTTATTTTAAGTAAATATTAACAATAATGAAAAAATAACTAGAGTTATATACAACAAAAATGTAAGTAAATAAATAAAAAAAATAAAAAAAATGTAAAATTAAAATAAAAAACAAATAAAAAATAAATCAACATACTTGCTGAAATCATTACATTAAATTATTAAAAGCAATTAACCAAAAATATCAGAGGTATTTATGTAAATATTAATCATAAAGAAAATGTAAAAATAAATCAATATATACAATGATTAAATGATTTAAAATATTATTTACCTTATTATCATTTTTATTATTATCAGTGGTGTGCTGCTTATTATTTTACTAACCCCAAACATATAAACTGTAGTGCAGATTAAACAAATAAAGAAAAAACAGCATCTCAGTAGTGACTAAAACCATTGGGTCCCTCTCACAAACACTTATGTGCACCAGATTTCGCCCTCCTGCAAATATTATTTTATTTTATTCATCTGATGTTGTAAGCAAATTGTGTATGAAATATTTAAATATTTTCTCATCTTTTGCAGTATGCTTGCTATGCCATCGGAAAAGATGTGCAGGCAATGAAGGCCGTGGTTGGGGAAGAAGCACTGACACCAGATGACTTGTTGTACTTGGAGTTCTTACAGAAATTTGAGAGGAATTTTATTTCTCAGGGTAAGTAACAACAGAAGTGTACCTGTGAAATGATATTAAAAAAATCTCATCTTATTCTCGCCCTATTGCATTAAAAATGTAACGCATCAAATCAGTTGTTCTCACCAAGCGTGAAACGATTTGATTTTCTCAAATCGCTATGTGTAATATCAGTTAAAAAAAGAACAATATCTTACAATAAAAAGGCAATCCAAATTGTAGGTGAGGTTGTTTCTTCGTGGGAACAGATTTGGAGAAATTTAGCATTATATCATTTGCTCACCAATGAATCCTCTGCAGTGAATGGGTGCCGTCCCAGAGTCCAAACAGCTGATAAAAACACCACTCCAGTCTATCAATTAATGTCTTGTGAAGTGAAAAGCTGCATGTTTTTAAGAGACAAAGACATTAATTGATGGACTGAAGTCTTACTAGTGAATTACTGTGGTGTTTTTATCAACTGTTTGGACTTTCATTCTGACGGCACCCATTCACTGCAGAGGATCCATTGGTGAGCAAGTGTTGTAATGCTGAAGTTCTCCAAGAAACAACTCATTTGCATCTTTTGATATTTCAGAATGAGCCTAACATGTTTTGTGCCACAGGTGCTTATGAGAACCGAACTGTGTTCGAAACGCTGGACATTGGCTGGCAGCTGTTGAGAATCTTCCCCAAGGAGATGCTGAAGAGGATTCCTCAGAGCACTCTGGCCGAGTTTTATCCCCGAGACTCCAAACATTAGTCTTACTTTCTTTCTCATTTAATCTGTCCTCTACACTTCTAGATGTTACTCACTCTCTCTGCTCAGAGCAAGTACACTGAGTCTACATTGATGGAATACAAAGTTGTTTTCATTGCTGCTCTTGGTATTTATTTATCATGTAAGTGTTGCTGAATAGTAAAGCAAATATTGTATGAATATTGTTGCTACACGGCAGTGTGAAAGTTTGTGTGTGTGTGTGTGTGTGTGTGTGTGTGTGTGTGTGTGTGTGTGTGTGTGTGTGTGTAGCTCAGTGTGTCCAACTGTATTCTGAACAAGTATGCATCAACTACTAGTATGCATCAGTGCCAAGTTGAATGTATAATGGCTTAATGTATTCTATGAATTTTTCATCGTTATAATGAATACACTATATATAAAAGTACATATTTATCATTAAGTATGAAAAGAAGCCATATATTAATAGAATGCATTACAAAGGAATGGACAAAGCACAGTAAAATGGAGTAAAATCAAACACTGAGCAATAGATTTTTTTCATTTGTCATGTATTGTTATTTTACATTTTGTATACAAATGTGTGATTTATGTTTGTGTAAGCAATATGTTTATTATAATTTATTTTGGTGCCATGAATATATGTACTGTGGTAAAGTGAGTGATATCAAGTGAACTCATAATGAAGTGATTGTTGTCATAATGCATGAACGCTATATTGAAAATATGTATGTGAACACTTGCTTCATGAAATAAACCTTGATGTGGTATAAATGAATAATGATGCTGATAGTAATCAAATATAATTGTGCTTCTCATTAATTGTGCCTACTCATTAGTAGTAAGTTGCTAAGTCAGACAATAAAGGGGGGGGGGGCATTTTCTGCTTTGTAAACAAAATATAAACAAAGAAAAAATTAGATATAATTACTTGCAAACCAATGATTTTAATAGTAATTATTTTGGTAAAAGTAATATAATTAGCACATAATACAATTAATATATATATTTTTTAAATATAGCATAATATTTTGCATACATCAAGATGTCTGAGGATATCTTTTAGGGACTAATTAGCTGTCTTAAAATGTTTAACTGCAGAGAGTATTGGAGCCTTCACAAAGCAAGCATCAATTATCGTTTAACGACTAGTTTCCCAGGTGAACAATATTTGATGTAATTAGTCATTTGCTCTAATTGGACTGGTGAAGGCCTATAAAAAACACTTACTCCCAGCTACATGTATGCTTGGATTTGTAGATTCTCTGTGGTGGTTTGAGTACCTGAACATTGGGGTTTTGGAGCACTTTTGGAATTTTGCCATGGATCAAGGGTGGAAAAGGTGAGTTCATTCATTCAATCTGTGTTTATAAGTGACTTTGCAAACACTTGCTAATGTGTTTTTAAAACTTGTAGGTTACCCTTGCTAGTGATCTTCTTCCTTTTTTGGAGAAGTGCTGATGGATTTAATGGTGAGTTGTCTTTTCTTGATTTGCAAGGAAGCTTGTTTATTGGGGCTTGTATTAAAAGTCTTAGTTTTATTTTTTTTGTAGGTGGATCTTATTTCAATGCCCATAATCGATGGGGTCTGCCTTCTGACACATTCTCACCTCGTGCTGCCCAGTCTTCTATGTCAGAGGCCCGTGTAACTGGGACTTCGCCTGTTGAAGAAGTGGGCTCCAGTTTCTCTAATAGACCCCTGAGAAGAGGATCAGAGCTGAATCTGTACCAGTCTGTCAAAGGTGGTCACGGTATCTCCCAGTCGGCATCCCCTGCCCAAACTGCTCCAAGCAGCTCTGTCTCTGCTTCCTTGCCTTTGCCTGTAGTTGCTCAACCTTCAAGCAGTTTGACTGCCTCTGGATCAACCCTTCAAGGTGCTGCTAGTTTTCAACCCCAGTATGCTGCAAGTGGTTCTGGACCTGTTTCTACCCAAGGAGAGAGTAGTAGCTACCCTGCCAAGCTTGTTGTTTCTGGCCAGTCCACCAGTGATAGTTCACCTGTGTTCAGCTCTCAGGAAACCTCTGTTCATCAATCAGCAGAAGCCTCTTCGCCTGTGCTCTCTCAGAGTATCTCTTACAGCAGTTCATCTGCTCCAGGTGCCACTTCCATTTCTCAAAGTAGGCCTGTACTACTAGAGAGCTCAGGTCAACATGTATCTTCTCAGGGTGATGGTAGTTACAGTGGTTTGTCCCAAGGTGCCTCTAGTCAGTATACCTCAGACTCCAATACCAAGTTTGGTTCTTTAACCATTTCTAGCCAGTCCACTGGTGACCAGAGTTCCCCCAGTATTGGTTCTAGCTCTCAGGGTGTATTTTTAGCTTCTGGTTCTGCCCTTTTAGCAGCGGCAGGGCTTGGTCCTCTTGACTTCTCTCCCATGTCTCCAGAGACATCCAGTAAGCTTCTGCCCATGCCTTTGGCATCTAGCCAGTCTACTAGTAGTCAAAGCTCCCCTAGTCTGCTTCTAGTTAGCCCTCAGAGCAGTTCTGAATTGAGGTCAACAGATGCTGCTGCTTCATCTGTGTACAGTCAGGGCAGTGACTCTTACAGTAGCTTGTCCAGCCAGGCTCAAGGCTCTACCATATCTCAGGGCAGCTCTGGGGCTGAATTGTCTGCAAGTTCTCACCAATCTATCCCTGCACAAGTAGGTACTGACAGTGGTGTGCCCCAGTCTCTCAGTGCCTCTAGTCTGTATACTCCAGTATCCCTGATGTCTAACAAACTTGATGCTTTACCTCTGGCGGTTTCTAGCCAGTCCACAAGTGGTCAAAGTTCACCTAGTGTGTCTGTGTCAAGCACTCAATTAGCATCTAGTAGTTATGTCCCTGTACAAGGAGGTAGTAGCTCTCCTAGTTTATCTCAGGGTACTCTCAGTGCTCCTATGTCTGCACCCCAGGCTATTTATAGCCAGTCCTCAGGTAGTGGGTCTTCTAGAGCAGTTTCAAGGTTTGGTTCTCTGTCTCAAACCGGAGCTTCTGGTCAGTTTACATCTCAGGGAGGGACCCGTTACGTAAAGCCCATTTCCTCACCCCAAAGCACTTCCGGTCAGGCCACTAGTGTCTTGAGTTCGCGTAAGCAATATACCTCTGCCTCCCAGGGTAGCTCTGGGGCTCAGTTTGGGGCCTCTTCTGGTTTGGCCTCACAGGGAATAAGCAGCTCCTACAGTGGTTCTGTCCAGTCTTATGGTACCGCAAGTCAGTTTGCCCCTGGATCTCCAACTTATGCAGGTGTATCACTGTCCTCACCCCAAGCTGTGGCTGGTCCAACTACTGTTCAGAGTTCACGGAAGCAGTTCACATCTACCTTCACAGGCAGCTCTGGCACCCAGGCAGCATCCTCTACTCGCTTCACTCTGCAGGGTAGCACTGCTTATGGTGGATTACCTCAGTCTCAAGGTACCGCAAGTCAGTTTGTCCCTGGATCTCAACCTTCTTCTGCAGGGGTCTCCCTGTCCTCACCTCAAGCTGTGGCTGGTCCAACTACTGTTCAGGGTTCACAGAAGCAGTTTACTTCAGCCTCCCAAGGCACCTCTGGGGCTCAGTTTGAGGCTGCTACAGGTTTTGCTTCACAAGGAATGAGTGGCTTTTACAGTGGTTCTGCCCAGTCTCAAGGTACTGCAAGTCAGTTTGCCCCTGGATATGCAAGTGGATCTCTGTCCTCACCCCAAGCTGGTCCATCCACTTCTGTCCTGGGTTCTTTGAAACGGCCTACTTCTACCTACATGGGCAGCTCTGGCACCCAGTCAGGATCCTCTGCTCTCTTTACCCTGCAGGGAGGCACTGCTTATGGTGGATCAATTCGGCCTCAAGGTACTGCAAGTCAATTTGTCCCTGGATATGCAGGTGTATCACTGTCTTCACCCCAAGCTGTTGTTGGTCCTACTACTGTTCAGAGTTCCCAGAAGCAGTTTACCTCTGCCTCACAGGGCAGTTCTGGGGCTCAGTTCGGGGCCTCTACAGGTTTTGCCTCACAAGGAGTGAGTAGACGTTACAGTGGCTCTGTCCAGTCTCAAGGTACTGCAAGTCAGTTTGCCCCTGGATATGCAAGTGTGTCACTGTCCTCACCCCAAGCTGGCCCTTCTACTGTTCAGAGTTCACGGAAGCAGCTTACTTCTACCTTTACAGGCAGCTCTGGGGCTCAGTTTGGGACCTCTACTGGATTAGCATCAGAAGGAGTGAGTAGACGTTACAGTGGTTCTGTCCAGTCTCAAGGTACTGCAAGTCAGTTTGCCCCTGTATATGCAAGTGGAGCAGTGTCCTCACCCCAAGCTGTTGCTGGTCCTACTACTATTCAGAGTTCCCAGAAGCAGTTTACCTCTGCCTCACAGGGCAGTTCTGGGGCTCAGTTCGGGGCCTCTACAGGTTTTGCCTCACAAGGAGTGAGTAGACGTTACAGTGGCTCTGTCCAGTCTCAAGGTACCGCAAGTCAGTTTGCCCCTGAATATGCAAGTGGGTCAGTGTCTTCACCCCAAGGTGTTGCTGGTTCTATTCAGAGTTCACGGAAGCAGCTTACTTCTACCTTTACAGGCAGCTCTGGGGCTCAGTTTGGGACCTCTACTGGATTAGCATCAGAAGGAGTGAGTAGACGTTACAGTGGCTCTGTCCAGTCTCAAGGTACTGCAAGTCAGTTTGCCCCTGGTTATGCAAGTGTGTCACTGTCCTCACCCCAAGCTGGCCCTTCTACTACTGTTCAGAGTTCACGGAAGCAGTTTGTCTCCACCTTCACAGGCAGCTCTGGCACCCAGGCAGGATCCTCTTCCCCATATGCAAGTGTGTCATTGTCCTCACCCCAAGGTGTTGCTAGTCAGCCCAGCCAAGGATATCAAGGCTATTCTGTGTCCCAAAGCCAGAAGTCTCAAAGATGGCAGCCTTCAGCTGCTCGTTGGGCACAAGGTATTCAGACCTCAGATGCTGCTACATCACAGGGTAGCTCTTCATCTCAAAGCTCTCCGATGGAGTTCTCTTCCCTGTCATCTGCAGGTGGCTCCTCTTCAGGAGTTTCTGGCCCGTTTGTTTCTGCACAAGGTGGCGGTGCCAGTTATGGTGGCTCTTTCCGATCTCAAAGCCTGTCTACCAAGCATACCCCTGGCTCCCAGCTCTATGATCCAAGTGTTGCCAGTCAAGGTACATCCAGTGCTTCAACTTCTGAGGTCTTAAGTAGCTACAGTTCAATGAACACCCAGAATGCTCCTCAACCATCCCGCAGCTCATCTTCAAGCCGCTTTTACTCCCCTAAAGTATTTTAGAATTGAAACCCTAATAAATGTTTGAATCAAAGCAAATTCTTTTGTATGTCTCGTATTTGTTTTTCAAAACATTTAAAGCCTAGAACTCTTGCTAATTTAGTTGTTAGGGTTAAGGTGCTCTTCATAGTTTAAATGACTCTTGATCAAAAGGTTTGGTTTAATATGCCTTAAATTACTGTGGCTCTTTGTTTCCTTTAAACTTTAAGAAAGAAGATCTTAAAGTATCTTGATACAATGGAAAAAATTGAGCTGACATTTAAATTAAGGTTTATTACATTAAAATGTACCAGTAGCTCTTACATGTTATCTATGTGATTAACGTGTAGGCAGACTATGATTGTGCAGCAGTGGTGTGTCTTCCAGTAGAAAATGTTATTTATACCACAGGACGAAATCATGTGCAGCCACAGGTCTGCATATCAGTTATTATAGGATAGTTTAAGCAACTTATTCAATCAGAATTTAAGTCTGAACTATGACTTTTTATTTTTATTTTTTTAAAACCTTACTGCAAAAGACTCGAAGACTATCACAAATATGCGACAAACCGTTTGACTTAATCAACCAGCCGATATAGCGTCTGCATTCCCCCCCAATGCCGGTTAGTGCATATTTGCTACAGACCTAGGAACCTTTGACAAGCACTTTCTAGTGGGACCGTAAAGTGACGGACTTATTTCTTGTTTGCGCACGAGAATTACTCCGGTCGCGAAGTTATGGATATGAGTCGGAAAAGTTTGATCTTTATGGCCTACTGTCGCTAATATGCTACAAAGCTAAATATTACAATAACTTCAAAAATACTTAAACATATTTCACCTCATTACGTCGAGTGTATAAGCACACAATAAGCAGGTTAATATTTGTATCTTAGCACAACTTACGTTATATAAATAAGTAAAAGGGTGAATATATAAAACATTGTTTTTTGTCATTATGCCTGTTGTCACAAATTTGCAACATACCAAAATTTCTATTTATTTGTTGTGCAAAAGTGAAATTGATGATCTCAACATTATTTACCATCTACTTAAAGGCAAAAACACACATAAAACATTTTTTTATATACAGCTATATAAATTCAGGCGTTAAGGGGTTAAAAAGAATCCATTTCTCATTGGGCTGGCTTGCCCTTTGAGACCGTTTCTGAGACGTATCAGCATAAACCAGCAAAGGACCAGCATAAACCAGCTAACACCAGCATCCCAGCACCAAAACATACCTAACCAGCATATGCTGTTTTTTTCAGCAGGGTTAGCTGTGGTAACTTTTTAGCAAGACACGAAACGTACCAATAAGTACATACCACTGCAGTTTCCAACAGAAATGAACACTAGAGGCAGTAAAACAGCACTTGTAATCGTTTTCATACACATGTATGGTTACAGCTCCATATGTTTCACTTTCTGGAAGTAAAAAATATGCTCGGTAGCTCGTAGCGGTGCGTACGAATCCTGTGAAAAACAACTCACGATGAAAGACCTGAAAGATGAGAGTTCAAAAAACAGGCTAAAACTACATTCTTGCAATTGCGTTTTTACGTCACATTCACTTTAGTTCATACTATTTTGTACTATTTAGGTGTAGTACAGGTGGTACGTTATTTTAAAACATCACGGAGCATTAGATTTACAACGGACATTTCAAGTAAGAACTGTGGTGACACAAAACCAAACATAAAACGTAACATATGTACATTCATCTGTTCCAGGTGAAAAACACTCTTTTAGCGCCACTCAGTGGACATATCTGTTGGAAAATGCAGTAATATACTTATTGATATGTATTTCGCGTCTAGAAAAAAGTTCCCACAGGTACGTTTCCAGATAGCAAACTGACATAGAATCAACGTAGAATCGACGTCTCCCGTGACATCGAAACGACGTTGATCTCCGACGTCGATCCAATATCAGTTTTGTATGGAAGGCCGTTAGGGCCAAAACGTGTTGTACAAACGCGTTAACGCGTAACTACGTGTTAACACGAAATTACGTGTTAACACGCAATTACGTGTTAACACGCAATTTGTGTAATTTTGTGCTGGCACTGAGCTTTCTACGCCATCTAGTGGTTGTTTTCTAATGATTTTTATTTTTAAATTAATTTAAATTAGGTTACATTTAATTACAGCACAAAAGCATTTTTTTAAATTATCTTTTTTTAATTGTATTTTTTATATTTCATTTTTAATTACACAATTACACAAAAGGTTAATTACACATTTTTCAAAATAGTTTTTTGCATGCTTATACTGTCATTTTTAAGCCATATTATTTTACAGACACATAAAAAAACATATAATGAAATCACTCTTAACTACTCACTAAACTCAGCTCATGATTTATGATATACTTCCTATCAAATACACATGTACTAACACAGTGAGTATCTGTCATGATCGGGGCTGTGGGTCTTCCCTCAGCCTCCCGAGGTCGCTGTTCCTGCACTGCACTTCCTGATTGCATTCACCTGTCTTTGTCATTAGCACTGATCACCCACATCTGTTCACTATCTGGACTATAAGAACTCTCACTTCTCACTCCTGTTTCATGGCTGCATTGTCTTTAGTCTGTCTTGTTACTCTTTGTGTTCCTGATCCTGGCCTTAGACGTTGTTTCAAGTTTTGTTCAGTTTATGTTTCAGTTTATGTTTAGTTTGCCGTGTTGGCCTTTTGGTTTGTTTTGTTATTATTTTCATTAAAACCCTTTTACCTGCATTTGGACCCAGACCTCCCCTATTTCACGTGACAGTATCCAGCCTGGTTATGCTGTAGAGCTGCACAATTAATCGTTAAAAGATCGCGATCTCGATTCGACCCCCCTCACGATCTTAATCCAGCATTTATACGATTCAGCCAATTATATATTTATTTATATTTTACAAAACTTTTGCTAGCTTAATTACTGCACATACTGCTGTGAGCTGATGCAGTGACAGGTTCGCCATTCTCTCCAACATTACATAACTATTTAAACTTCATCTTCAGCGCACATTCTGTCAGATGCAATTCATGGCGCCTCTGTCTCAATGTACTGTACAACGCGGCATTCATTCACATCAGATGATAACTCAGCGGCAGAGATCCACTCACGCAGCAGCGTAATTTCCACTGGGGACACGCTTTTCAAAATCCCGTTGGTGTCCACCCACTTTCAAATGGTTTTGTTAAAGAAATTTCTGGTATTGTAGAATGCACGCTCAGCGTCGTCGAGAGTTTTGCGCGATAGTTAAAACGAAACCAAAAGTAAAACCTGCACGCGCATTCAAAAGCTATTTGCATTTAGAGAGCGACTCCCCAATGCGCGCAAATTAAGCTACATAAAATATCTAGGCTGTTATTAGTATGTGGGCTATAATAAGTTGTGTAGTTGTGTAGATAGCTCTGTATCATGCTTGGAAAATTCAGTCGCTATTAGCACTTTGAATATTGAAAGAGTAGTACTTTGATCTTGCCAGATTTATGGACCAGCAGAGCAGTGGAACCATATCCATTAACCCCTTAACTGTTACTCCCATTTTTGAACAGAGACATGAAAATTAAGAATTGAATCTTAAATCTTTATAATTCTGTAGTGAATTTTACAGGAGACTCGTCTCATTTTAACTTGGCCCGCATAGGGACGCCAATTATGTAGTGAGTTCTGCTTTCGCCCACTAAGAAGGCGAAATAGTGTAGTGATGGGTACTCGTATCACTGATGACGTTATGATTCTTGGATCACATGTCACTTAATGTGCGGTTAGGAGTACATCACATAAGAAAGATTGGTGGGATATCTAACTTGTAGAACCTCTCACTGTATTATCAACACAAGGAAGACACAAGTGTAATAAAATACATTTTATTAACAAAAGATAGACAAGAGTAATCAACTATTAAATGAATACCATAAATGCAAAAGGAATAAAGTGCATAAGATACATAAAATGCGAGTGATTCAGTTGGGTGTTGCTATGTCAGAGCTATGTTATCTTATGGAAAGATAAACTGTTGCTACTCTGAGACAAATAAGGTGAAGAACCTTACTATGCATCAAACAAATAAATGAGCTATAATTTGTTATCAACTGCAATCAGCTATATAATATCTAATGTAAATTAGAAAGATCATATACTGATAATACACAACAATGCCAAGGTCTCTGGACCTTGGAAGTGAAGGTTTGCTCGCTGGAGCTTAACCTTGTTGCAAATGTCTGTTGGTCTTCTGCCTCTCTGGGCTAGAGACTCAGAACTTGTTCAATCCGCTTTGTCTCTCTCGGATGGAGACTTAGGACGTGCTGCATCTGTTGTTGCCTCGCTGGACGAAGACTCTGAACGTGGAAAATATCTCTTTCTTCACAGACAGAACGTGGTCGTATCTGCTGCTGCCTCAAAGCTGGAGACTCGAAGCGTGGAGCGTCTGTTTCTGTCTCTCTGGACAGTAGGCTCAGAATGGTTGTGTCTGTTAGTGTCTCTCTCTTGTGGAGCTAGAGACTCAGAATGGAGGTATCTGTAGCTGCCTTCCCAGTAATGGGCCGCAGACTCAGAAAGAAGTTTGATCTGTTACTGTCTCACCCTTGCGGCCTAAGACTCAGAACTGGTGTAACTGTTATGTCTTTCCCCGACGGGACTCAGACTCAGTACTTTGTTGCTCTGTTAGTGTCCCTTCCCCTATGGGACTCAGACTCAGAACTTAGTTATCTGTAGCTGCCTTCCCTGTAACGGGCCGCAGACTCAGAAAGAAGTTTGATCTGTTACTGTCTCACCCTTGCGGCCTAAGACTCAGAACTGGTGTAACTGTTATGTCTTTCCCCGGCGGGACTCAGACTCAGTACTTTGTTGCTCTGTTAGTGTCCCTTCCCCTACGGGACTCAGACTCAGAACAAGGAGTGTCTTTTGGAGAGGTACCTTTATACCTTTCCGATGAGGAGGAGATTGCAATTTGGTGCTTCTCCATTTCCATGTTCCATCAGAGTGGGGGAACATGGGGTAGCCCACCCTTCTTTCCTCTTGTGGAAGTCATTTGCATAGTCCAAACACAAAGTTAGAAAAGTGTCAATAATGTTTTACTGGTGCATTTCTCATTTTCCAAAACACAATCAGAAAACATTTGGTCATGTAATGAACACATTAAGTCCAAACATGATGGGAAAAGATTGAACTGTCATGCATGCATTCATTTGTCCATTAACAGCTGAGTTTGTGTAAGATGTTGCACTACACATCGCTGTCAGTGTGAATACTTATTTCTCTGAATAAGTATAAGATGTGTGTGTTATGGTTCGCATCAGTTCAAGGTTTGAAAACATAGTTATGAATGGATTTGGATGGATCTTTGTGATCTCTCTTTGTTTCCCCCACTGCTGCTGCGTCTGGAGATCCTAAGGAATTTTTATGACCGTCACAGGACCAAACCTTAGAAAACAGTCTCAAGGTGGGTGAAGGGCAGAAACTGCATCTTGACCAATAGGAAGTTCTGTGCTTTCCTGGGTTTTGCCCCAAAGGTCTCTTCTTGCCCTCTAAGAGGTGTCTGGCAGTTGTCCTGGCATCCTTATCTGATGGCGTTGGACAGTTTGCTTATGTTAGTCCACCAAGATCCAATCAAAATGTAGCAAACCTTTGTCCACTATTGTGGCCAGGGAGGGGCCCATGCCATAAACTGGGCCCTAGAATGCGCGGTCCACTACAATTCATGGACAAGAACATTTAGTAATATGATTTTGATGTACATTTTCCATGTTAATTCAATGTCTGATTTTAAAATGGCATTCGAAAGGATGAATTTTGAAATTTTAAGTTTTCATCTAATATATCATTTCTTATTATTTCTAATGTGTAATAGGTAAAAAGGCAACAAGAAAGTCTGTTTGTGAAAAAGGTCAGAACTCCTGTTATGAAGTAGATTTTTGAGGTGTTCTCTTGTCATAAATTAATCTATGAAACTTTTGTCATAAATTATTTTCCTACATAATTTGTAACACAAAAAAAGTGTGAAATATCTATTTAGGAGCCTTAGACCTTTCCAATATAGTTTGTCATGATTAGATTAGGATTTATTTGTAAAGTGGTGAAGTAAACTTGGGCATCCCACAGAGTGCACGTTGACAGCCACAAATGTTGATAGGCTAGTGTTTCTAGCTAAGAATCTTTAAATCTTTAAATCTCTTTACTCTGACATAATACCTTTGTATGTTTATTTTTTTAATGTTTAATTGTGATTTTTTTGTTTACATTATTACATTATTTTTCATTACATTTCTTTAAATTTAAAAGCAAAGTTTATTATGTCTTATTTCACTGCTATTTTACTGTTGTTTGATAACCTAATGTTCAGGGGTAAATCTTTAAAATAAAGTTCTCCAGAATCGTGAGAGAATCGTGATCTTTATTCTGAGCAAAAAAATTGTGATTCTCATTTTATTCAGAGTTGTGCAGCTCTAATACATATGCATTTTTGAAATATTTAAAACATTTTGTTTTTATGAATTTGACTTATCAGATCTACCAGTTGTTATTTTTTATTTTGTGCTGGTTAATTATGAACAATAGATAGTTGAACTTTTACCAAAAACTGGAGAGAATTGCATGGGGCCGAGGGGCCGCTGCTGCAAATATTTGAGTGGCTCCTCCCCTAACAGATAAAATCTCACTCCAAACTTTTTCCAAAACTTGAGAGCCCTGTAATATTTTTAACCGAAGATTACCTACACCAGACTTCACTGGAGCTATACTCTATAAAAACTGAAAATATTGGCCTGTCGCTTTACTATTGGGGGCTCTGGCAGCTAACGTTAGCTATAATGGATAATCAAATCTATTCAACGGTATCACCGAACTACAGACGGGCTTACGTTAAACGTTAAGTATTTAAATGGGTGAGCATGAGAAGAGAGACTACATAAATTCACTTGTCACGGGGTTTAAGATGTTAAATTAGTTAGTATTAGTATCTATCTTACTCAGTAGACAACATGTTGTTCGGCACGGCTGATAGAAGTCAGTCAGACTGACGGCAGTGGCGGGGAAACGTAGTGGGCGTGGTCAACCGGTCACTTTGACCAATAGCAAAAAGCTTTTTACCCTGGTAGATAGAGACCGCCCACTGAAATACAGCTTTACTCGCAAGCAAAACTTTTCAACTCGCAAAAAAATGTTTAGACCCGCAAAAAAAGACAGCAGAAAGGAGAGCAACATTTGTGGTTTCGCAATGAAAAGTGTTTGAAGTGCACAAAGAAAAATAAAGATTGTAAAAAAAAAAATTACACGCACTGCAAATAATTTTGTTATCAATTTATTTATTTTTTGAGATTTAAGAAGACTTTTTTTGCAAACTTTTATTTTTTAATTACAAAATAATTAGTTTTACTCTCAAACACAGTATGTTTGTTTGAATAATAAAGACACAAAAATAACCCCATATCTATGAAGGGCCCTTACAAACAGAAACCCACCACCATAGCGATCAAATGATGTGTGTATGTCGCAACGAATGAATGACGTGCTCTGTATTTCACTGCATGTGCTAATCATTCTCGTCATGTTATTTCCAGCTGCAGACATTTAGCATCTATCGTTAATTTTTAGCATATCAGATACATCTGTGATTCGTATATGCGGTCAGTTGAATCCAGGGTCAGCTTTCTAACTAGAGGACATTTTCCTTGCAAATGCGTATTGTTTATGTCTAATTGCGTTATGTTAAAATAAATGGAACGTTTGGTTGGATTTTCACCACATATTACGTTAGAAATCAGCGTGATGCAGGTTTATGCATGCAGGATCTGCATCGTGATGGCGACATGGCAAGCCACTTTAACATTTAGACTAGTCTTGTAAGAATTATCTATATTAATGTAACTACTTATTTTTAATTGCTTATTATTTCTTATTAAGTAACATATAGAAGTACTGATACCTATTAAATAGTTACTGATAAGTACCAAAAACAATTGGAATACATACTAGTTTAAACAAATAGTCAGTATCTTAACCACAGATCCCTATAGAATTGAATGACCAAAATGTAACATTTGTTACCTGTAACAATGAAAAAGAAGATGAGATGTTAAAAGTAAAACTGAAAGATACTAGTGACTGTAGAGGGTTTGCACTTACCATATTGCCATATTGGAGATACTCGGATGTAAACAACAGCATGGATTGCATGGTTAATGTACTACTGAATACATGTTCTGCTAATATATGCTCTCTAAACCAGGGAAAAAATGTGTGGAAGCTGCAAAATCATATAGAGAAGGACTTTGTAAGAAGGAAAGGGCGCATTATTTTAACAAACTAAAGTTATTAGGTGGTAAAGAAGCAGTGTTAATTAAGATATCCCTGGTGAAAAAAACAGCTAAAACCAGCCTAGGCTGGTTGGCTGGTTTTAGCTGGTCAACCAGCCTGGTTTTAGCTGGTCATAGCTGGGCGGCAGGCTGGTTTTAGAGGGGTTTTGGCCACTTTTCCAGGCTGGTCAGGCTGGGAAACCTTTTTAGCTGTTTTTTTCAGCAGGGATTAGCCCAATATTGCAACTACCTGTCCGGATATGATAAACAAACACGAATGTTGTCAGGATTCTTGCCCTGGAAATCCTGGTTGGTTTGGCCAACCACAAACACCTTTTGTTCCTCACACAGTTTTTTGCACTTTTCTTCTTGATTTGTTAAAACTTTTGGCAGTCTATAGTACTCCAAATGTTTTTCTTGGTCTGATCGATTATTATACAGCCCAAAGCATAACAATAATTTACCATTTTCAGCAGCAATAATCAGCTAAATATGTGAGTAGGGGTGGGCGATATGACCTAAAATTAATATCACGGTATTTTTCATCTTTTGAACGGTGACGGTATAATATCACGGTATTACTTTTTTTGGTACATTTTGGGAGGAGTAGCCTGTCCTGTCCCTTTAGTATGTGAATAAAGTTAATATTTTTTATAATATAATAAGTAAATGGTAGGTATCCTTATCAAAACGAGACATGGGAGAGTATGCATTCTTAACATATTTATTTTGCAAAAAACCTAAAGATCTTACTTAACAGTGTACAACAAAACAAAAATTATTTTTTATTGAAATTTTATTTCTGCAATATTTAAAACCTTTAAATAACTGGGGGAAATCAACCCATGGCAACAGTTTAAAAGTAGACCAATTCTGTGGGGGAAAACACGGACTTGGCAACCCTGCATCCAACACGAGCTGCTGGAGTTAATGTCATTGCACGCATGAGTACGAAATTTTCGTCCGAGATTTTTGCACGTTAAAAAAAAACAGGTTATGTTAATCGAGTTTACACACTGCCTCTAAAACTTTCGTCCGTCATAAAAAAAGTCGGATCGTGTTTGATTTTCTGCATTTTCGCATCCATAATAAGCATTTTGATAAGGATGGCGAATATGAGAAAACTAAAAAAACGCATACGAAAATCGGACTCAGTGTACAATGACCTTTAGATTTGAATGATCACGGGTCGAAAGTAAAGAGAGATGACAAACATAGACTGGAGGATTTGCTGCAATCTTGTACTCACTGACAAATATCTATTAATTTATAAGATGTGCTGCTCCCTTCACACAGAGTGTGCGTTATCGCAAAATCGAAAGTAAAAGTAAACAGGCCGGTCGCGTTCTCCTCGCGCCCCCTCAATTTGTGATCCGCTGTGTAAATCCTTCGGCCGGCCGACGGGAAAAGTCCCGGTCGTCCCGATTGCCACTCCGCCCCTGGTATAGGCTACAGGCCCGACCTTTCTTCACGGTGTTTCACCAGTCGTTTAATGGCCACTCCCCTTTTACCTACCACCTGCAAAGCTGATACGAATATGTTTTACTTTTTTATTTACAACAAGATATATAGTATAAGGACAGGTATTCAGACCACAACTGAACGTTTGAAGAAAATTGAATGCCTTATTATTTAGAATTAGCTATTATTGATGTAAATGCAGCCGTTCGAGGCACATAATTGATTTATTACGATATTGACGGTATTAGAAAATCCATGTCGTGGCGCAATGTCACACCGGTGCTGACTATGACACCGGTGTACCGCCCACCCCTATTTGTGAATTTTGTTCGGTTCAGTGGCATTGTTTACATTCAGGGCAGCCAAAATGGCCAATTGGTGATGCGTCGTGAAAACCCTCTATTGAGAGAAGTATAAAAAAGTCACTTTAAAGCAGCCATCTTTGAAACGCCTCTTGGGAAGCTATTTCAGTCTTGCAAGTACAGCTCATATCTCTTTGAGTGGGAAACATCACATTTTTCCAAATATGTTCACCAATCTTAGAGTTAAAATTCATATTTGAAATCACCAATGAAATCTGACAACTGTCTCAAAATTATTTTTAAAAAGCTTATAACTGACTTTCTCTGTAGCAACCAGAGCTTTAAAATGGCAGCTGCAATGACTTTACCCTTTTGTGATTGGCACTTTTATTTAGAAGGCGGGACTATTCCGCCATAATGTGCGTTATGTAATGATTAGCTGCTAGTAAAATTGTGACCTTGGACCACAAAACCAATCTTAAGTAGTACTACTACATTTGTAGCAGTAGCCAAAAATACATTGTATGGGTCAAACTTATCAAATTTTCTTTTATGCCAAAAATCATTAGGATATTAAGATCATGTTCCATGAAGATATTTTGTAAATTTTCTACCATAAATTTATCAAAACTTAATTTTTAATGAGTAATATGCATTGCTAAGACCTTCATTTGAAAAGCTTTAAAGGCGGTTTTCTCAATATTTTGATTTTTTTGCACCCTCAAGATTCCACATTTTCGATTAGTTGTATCTTGGCCAAAATGTTGTCATATCCTAACAAACTATACATCAGTGGAAAGCTTTTTTCATTCAGCTTTCAGATGATGTATATATCTCAATTAAAAAAAAAAATACCCTTATGACTGGTTTTGTGGTCCTGGTTACTTGTTTCTTTACTAGAAATATAAATAAGTGCTAGTAACATAAAAATACAGATTAGTTAGTTATAACCAATAATGTTAAATTGGCTTGCCATAGATGGGAGCTTCATCAGATGCACTGATGACATCACAACATGCAAGGAGCTTTAATAAATTGGAAATTTAAAGAGGTTAATTCTCAAATATAGTGTATTTTTAGTTAAAAAAAATCTCATTATCTCTTAAGCAAGCATAAAACAAATGTTAGGAAGAACACATTATTAAGCATCATGACCTTTTATTTTCTGATTATGAGCATCTCTGTTATTTATTTCTCTCTGGGTTTATGTTTTTATACATTACAAATGACATTCTCATTCTTTTTCTTTATTTTTTCTTTTTAAGACACTTTGACCATAACATGATGTCATATTTTATCAGGTGATATGTGCTTTATTTTTTTTTTTACTGTATTTATTTTTCTTAATGCAGTGCTTACTGATCTTTGTTCATGTAATCAAATCTTTGTAGAATTTGAGTGCCTTTGTGTTGAATTGTTCGTGATTTGATTTAGACTACAAAAACACTCTTGTGACATTGATATTTATTATGTGCTCAGCGTATAAAACCGTTGCTGGTGTTAATGGACCCCTGGTGATTTTGGATCAAGTGAAGGTATTGGATTTCTATATTATTTATTACCCTTGTTACACATGTTGTGTTTTAAAAACATAATGCATCTGAATGTGGCGCAGCAACTCTCTGCTTACTTATTGAGTATAAAAAATAAAATAAAAAACAATATGTAATATTTTCTTGTAAATGATAATGTCAGCTTGGCTGCTTTTACTCAATAACGCTGTACAGATTTACCATTACTAAAGTGCTGGATTAATTTGAAGTTCTGTTAACCGTTGATCAGTAACATTTGAATATCTGATTCAGTTCCCCAGGTATGCTGAGATTGTCCATCTGACTCTGCCTGATGGCACTAAGAGGAGCGGACAAGTGCTGGAGGTCACAGGCTCCAAAGCTGTGGTTCAGGTCAGGAACTAAAACTTTCTGAAATACCTGTTTTAAATTTTTTCCCCTATTGTGAACATCTGATCTCTAGCACTCCTCATTATTTCATTTCTAGGTGTTTGAGGGAACATCTGGTATTGATGCCAAAAAGACCACATGTGAATTTACAGGGGACATTTTGCGCACCCCTGTGTCTGAGGATATGCTGGGTAAGAATTAAAAAGGAGATATTCTGAAGTCATGTGATAATTTTTATCATGTGTTTTTGCTAAAACTAGAAGTCTGTTACAGGTCGGGTCTTTAACGGCTCTGGAAAGCCGATTGATCGAGGGCCTGCGGTGCTGGCGGAAGACTACTTGGACATTATGGGTACATTTCAATGAGGCCACATAAATTTTTACACTCACAAATTGTCATCAGTGGCATTTTTGAGTATTGATATTGTGTTTACCATCCAATTTTCTCCTGCCTTCTGTAGGTCAGCCGATTAATCCTCAGTGTCGTATTTATCCCGAGGAGATGATCCAGACCGGCATCTCAGCCATTGATGGCATGAACAGTATTGCAAGAGGTCAAAAAATCCCTATTTTTTCTGCAGCTGGTCTACCCCACAATGAGGTGAGACCACTGTTGTTTTTTAAGTGTTTCATTCTCCTCTGTTTTTCATTTTGATAGCTGAATATGTAAAAGCATGATTATACATGACCCTGGACCACAAAACCAGTCTTAAGTAGCACGGGTTTGTAGCAATAGCCAAAAATACATTGTATTGGTCGAAATTATAAATTTTTCTTTTATGCCAAAGATCATTAGGATATTAGGTAAAAATCATGTTTCAAGATATTTTGTAAATTTCCTACCTTAAATATATCAAAACTTACATTTTGATTAGAAATATGCATGGCAAAGAACTAATTTGGATCGATTTAAAGGCGATTTTATCAATATTTTGATTTTTTTTTAAACCCTCAGATTCCAGTTTTTCAAATAGTTGTATCTCGCCAAATATTGTCCTATTTGCCTTTTTTTTTGGCTTTAAAAAATTAAAACTTATGACTGGTTTTGTGGTCCAGGGTCACATATAAAAGGCGATTCACAAAAAAGACACACACTCACACACATTTTTTAATGTTATTATTGGTTTTATTTAGTAAGAATGCTTTAAGTTAATCAAAAGTGACAATACAGACATTTGTAATATTACTTTGTAATTATATTTTGCATTTATATTTTAAATAAATGCTGTTTTTTACTTTCTATTTATTAAAGATCATGGATTCCACAAAAATATTAAGCAGTACAACTGTTTTCAACATTGATAATCATAATGAATGAAATAATAATGAATTCTTGCGCAGCAAATCAGCAAATTAGAATAATTTCTGAAGAATCATGTGGCACTGTAGACTGGAGTAATAATGCTGAAAACTCAGTTTTGCATCACAGGAATAAATTCCATTTTAAAATACATTTAAATGGAAAACATTTATTTTAAATTGTAATAATTTTGGTAAAAAAAAATGCAGCTTTGATAATCACAAGAGACAATGTTTTACTTAACATTAAAAAAGTCTTATTGACAACCAAACATTTGAACAGTAGTGTATGTAAAATGCAATATAGCAATAGCAGACATAAACATATGTACAAATAATATACAAACAGTTAACTCAGATCAATGCTATTTATAGTTTCTTAACCACTGCATTCTTGGACACACCTTAGCACAGCAATACTGTGGAAAATACCCAAAATGCCTATTTTAATTTTTATTTTATTTTAATCTAATTACCTAACAATTGAACCTTGAACCTGTTTTTTTTTTTTTTTTTCTCACTGTAATATGTGTTTTTCAGATTGCTGCACAGATCTGTCGTCAGGCGGGGTTGGTGAAGAAGTCCAAAGATGTGATGGATTACAGTGAGGAGAACTTTGCCATTGTGTTTGCTGCCATGGGGGTGAGGAGCACTTTTGGTTAAAAGTTTGCAATCTACATCAACACCAATGGGATAACTTCATGACATTACTTGTATCTTTAGGTCAACATGGAAACTGCAAGATTTTTTAAGTCTGATTTCGAAGAGAATGGGTCCATGGACAACGTGTGCCTCTTTTTAAATTTGGCCAACGATCCTACGTCAGTATCTTCTCAAATTTTCTTGAAAATTTAAGGGATAGTTGACCCAAAAATGAAATGATGTCATTATTTACTCGCCCTCATGTCATTCGAAACCTGTATAAAGCCTTTTAGGTTTTAAATATGCACTATAAAAACATACATAAAAGTCTAAATGATTTCAAGTGGACGAAAATTAAATGAGGTAAAGAAAGAACAATCCCAAGTACAATCCTTCAAAATGTCATGCAGGTTTGAATTGACATGAATGTGAGTAAATAAATTTTTTTTTTTAAAGTATTTTGATGTGACATGGACCAAAATGTTTGATTTTCTGTTGCAGGATTGAACGCATCATCACCCCTCGCCTTGCGCTTACCTCAGCTGAGTTTCTGGCTTACCAGTGTGAGAAGCACGTGCTGGTCATATTGACTGACATGAGCTCTTATGCGGAGGCTTTACGAGAGGTACAACGTGTGAACTTTAGGGCTGTCAAATCCATTAATCGCGAATAATCCCTTCCAAAATAAAGGTTTTTGTTTACATAATATATACAGTCAAGCTCTAAATTATTCATACCCCTGGCAAATTCTGACTTGAAGTTACATTTATTCAACCAGCAAGTTTTTTTTTTTTTTTTTTGACCGGAAATGACACAGGCTTCTCCCAAAAGATAATAAGACAATGTACAAGAGGCATCATTGTGAAAAAAAATATTTCTCAGCTTTTATTTACATTTGAACAAAACGTGGCATGTCCAAAATTATTCATACCCTTTGCAAACTGTCACAGACTATGGGAAAATCCAAAGTTCTATACCATTCCAAATAGTCCAAGCTGGTTTAAAGCATCCTAATTGCCCTGATTCATTGGGAACAGCTGTTTCAATCAACTCAACAGGTGAAAAACAGAAGCTCTCTGCTGTTGGCTTGTGGACAGTCATGGCTAAGACAAAGGAGCTCACTGAGGACCTGCGGCTGCGCATTGTGGCTGCTCACAAGTCAGAAAAGGGCTATAAGACCATATCTAAGTGTTTTGAAGTTAATCGATTTGACAGCTCTTGTAAATGTATACTCACAGTCGTTAGTATCAAGGCAAAACATGCTTTTTGTAACTAAGTGTTAAACCCTATCATCTTGAAGGTCTCAGCAGCTAGAGAAGAGGTTCCTGGTCGACGTGGTTTCCCAGGATACATGTACACTGATCTGGCAACAATATACGAGAGGGCCGGACGTGTGGAGGGACGCAATGGCTCCATCACCCAAATCCCAATCCTCACTATGCCCAACGATGGTTAGCAAACATCTACCTACTCTTCTTTTAATCTTTTAATCATCTGAAATGGTTTACTTACTTATTTTCATCTCCTGTCCACAGATATTACTCATCCTATTCCCGATTTAACTGGCTACATCACTGAGGGT
>NC_133383.1:25663544-25748544 GCF_049309525.1 Garra rufa
GATGATTAAATTGTTGCAAAATATTAACTTAAAATCTTAGTGGTATTTCAAGTAAATATTGATAATAATGGGGGAAAAAAGTTATACACAACAAAAATGTAAAAAAAAAAAAAAAAAAAAAAGTAAAATAAAAATAAAAAAACTCAATAAAAAATAAATCAACACTTGCTGAAAAGATTACATTAAATTATAAAAAACTATTAACTTAAAAGATCAGAGGTATTTAAGTAACTGTTAACAATAAAAATAATAACCTGAGTTTCACAAACTAGGGTTAGTAAGTTGATGAATAGCTAATAATTTTTAAATCATGAAAATGAAAACAAAAACACTAATAAAACAAACAAATAAATAAACTTACTAAAAAAAGATGATTAAATTGTTACAAAATATTAACTTAAAATCTATATTTGTTTTATTTTAAGTAAATATTAACAATAATGAAAAAATAACTAGAGTTATATACAACAAAAATGTAAGTAAATAAATAAAAAAATAAAATAAAAAAATGTAAAATTAAAATAAAAAACAAATAAAAAATAAATCAACATACTTGCTAAAAAGATTATATTAAATTATGAAAAACTATTTAACTTAAAATATTTAAGTAAATATTAATAATAAAAATAATAACTGGAGTTTCACAAACGGGTTAATAAGTTGATGAAAAGCTAATAATTATGAAATCGTAAAAGTGCATAATTACTAAATCATAAAAATGTAAACTAAAACAAACAAATAAATAAACTTACAAAAAATAAGCGTTATGTACAAAAAAATTACATTCAATTTAAAAAATGAAAAAAATAAATCAACATACTTGCTGAAATCATTACATTAAATTATTAAAAGCAATTAACCAAAAATATCAGAGGTATTTATGTAAATATTAATCATAAAGAAAATGTAAAAATAAATCAATATATACAATGATTAAATGATTTAAAATATTATTTACCTTATTATCATTTTTATTATTATCAGTGGTGTGCTGCTTATTATTTTACTAACCCCAAACATATAAACTGTAGTGCAGATTAAACAAATAAAGAAAAAACAGCATCTCAGTAGTGACTAAAACCATTGGGTCCCTCTCACAAACACTTATGTGCACCAGATTTCGCCCTCCTGCAAATATTATTTTATTTTATTCATCTGATGTTGTAAGCAAATTGTGTATGAAAAATTTAAATATTTTCTCATCTTTTGCAGTATGCTTGCTATGCCATCGGAAAAGATGTGCAGGCAATGAAGGCCGTGGTTGGGGAAGAAGCACTGACACCAGATGACTTGTTGTACTTGGAGTTCTTACAGAAATTTGAGAGGAATTTTATTTCTCAGGGTAAGTAACAACAGAAGTGTACCTGTGAAATGATATTAAAAAAATCTCATCTTATTCTCGCCCTATTGCATTAAAAATGTAACGCATCAAATCAGTTGTTCTCACCAAGCGTGAAACGATTTGATTTTCTCAAATCGCTATGTGTAATATCAGTTAAAAAAAGAACAATATCTTACAATAAAAAGGCAATCCAAATTGTAGGTGAGGTTGTTTCTTCGTGGGAACAGATTTGGAGAAATTTAGCATTATATCATTTGCTCACCAATGAATCCTCTGCAGTGAATGGGTGCCGTCCCAGAGTCCAAACAGCTGATAAAAACACCACTCCAGTCTATCAATTAATGTCTTGTGAAGTGAAAAGCTGCATGTTTTTAAGAGACAAAGACATTAATTGATGGACTGAAGTCTTACTAGTGAATTACTGTGGTGTTTTTATCAACTGTTTGGACTTTCATTCTGACGGCACCCATTCACTGCAGAGGATCCATTGGTGAGCAAGTGTTGTAATGCTGAAGTTCTCCAAGAAACAACTCATTTGCATCTTTTGATATTTCAGAATGAGCCTAACATGTTTTGTGCCACAGGTGCTTATGAGAACCGAACTGTGTTCGAAACGCTGGACATTGGCTGGCAGCTGTTGAGAATCTTCCCCAAGGAGATGCTGAAGAGGATTCCTCAGAGCACTCTGGCCGAGTTTTATCCCCGAGACTCCAAACATTAGTCTTACTTTCTTTCTCATTTAATCTGTCCTCTACACTTCTAGATGTTACTCACTCTCTCTGCTCAGAGCAAGTACACTGAGTCTACATTGATGGAATACAAAGTTGTTTTCATTGCTGCTCTTGGTATTTATTTATCATGTAAGTGTTGCTGAATAGTAAAGCAAATATTGTATGAATATTGTTGCTACACGGCAGTGTGAAAGTTTGTGTGTGTGTGTGTGTGTGTGTGTGTGTGTGTGTGTGTGTGTAGCTCAGTGTGTCCAACTGTATTCTGAACAAGTATGCATCAACTACTAGTATGCATCAGTGCCAAGTTGAATGTATAATGGCTTAATGTATTCTATGAATTTTTCATCGTTATAATGAATACACTATATATAAAAGTACATATTTATCATTAAGTATGAAAAGAAGCCATATATTCATAGAATGCATTACAAAGGAATGGACAAAGCACAGTAAAATGGAGTAAAATCAAACACTGAGCAATATATTTTTTTCATTTGTCATGTATTGTTATTTTACATTTTGTATACAAATGTGTGATTTATGTTTGTGTAAGCAATATGTTTATTATAATTTATTTTGGTGCCATGAATATATGTACTGTGGTAAAGTGAGTGATATCAAGTGAACTCATAATGAAGTGATTGTTGTCATAATGCATGAACGCTATATTGAAAATATGTATGTGAACACTTGCTTCATGAAATAAACCTTGATGTGGTATAAATGAATAATGATGCTGATAGTAATCAAATATAATTGTGCTTCTCATTAATTGTGCCTACTCATTAGTAGTAAGTTGCTAAGTCAGACAATAAAAAGGGGGGGGGGGGGGCATTTTCTGCTTTGCAAAACCTTACTTGCACACCAATGATTTTAATATGAATTATTTAGGTAAAAGTAATATAATTAGCACATAATACAATTAATATATATATATTTTAAATATAGCATAATATTTTGCATACATCAAGATGTCTGAGGATATCTTTTAGGGACTAATTAGCTGTCTTAAAATGTTTAACTGCAGAGAGTATTGGAGCCTTCACAAAGCAAGCATCAATTATCGTTTAACGACTAGTTTCCCAGGTGAACAATATTTGATGTAATTAGTCATTTGCTCTAATTGGACTGGTGAAGGCCTATAAAAAACACTTACTCCCAGCTACATGTATGCTTGGATTTGTAGATTCTCTGTGGTGGTTTGAGTACGTGAACATTGGGGTTTTGGAGCACTTTTGGATTTTTGCCATGGATCAAGGGTGGAAAAGGTGAGTTCATTCATTCAATCTGTGTTTATAAGTGACTTTGCAAACACTTGCTAATGTGTTTTTTTAAAACTTGTAGGTTACCCTTGCTAGTGATCTTCTTCCTTTTTTGGAGAAGTGCTGATGGATTTAATGGTGAGTTGTCTTTTCTTGATTTGCAAGGAAGCTTGTTTATTGGGGCTTGTATTAAAAGTCTTAATTTTATTTTTTTTGTAGGTGGATCTTATTTCAATGCCCATAATCGATGGGGTCTGCCTTCTGACACATTCTCACCTCGTGCCGCCCAGTCTTCTATGTCAGAGGCCCGTGTAACTGGGACTTCGCCTGTTGAAGTGGGCTCCAGTTTCTCTAATAGACCCCTGAGAAGAGGATCAAAGCTGAATCTGTACCAGTCTGTCAAAGGTGGTCACGGTATCTCCCAGTCGGCATCCCCTGCCCAAACTGCTCCAAGCAGCTCTGTCTCTGCTTCCTTGCCTTTGCCTGTAGTTGCTCAACCTTCAAGCAGTTTGACTGCCTCTGGATCAACCCTTCAAGGTGCTGCTAGTTTTCAACCCCAGTATGCTGCAAGTGGTTCTGGACCTGTTTCTACCCAAGGAGAGAGTAGTAGCTACCCTGCCAAGCTTGTTGTTTCTGGCCAGTCCACCAGTGATAGTTCACCTGTGTTCAGCTCTCAGGAAACCTCTGTTCATCAATCAGCAGAAGCCTCTTCGCCTGTGCTCTCTCAGAGTATCTCTTACAGCAGTTCATCTGCTCCAGGTGCCACTTCCATTTCTCAAAGTAGGCCTGTACTACTAGAGAGCTCAGGTCAACATGTATCTTCTCAGGGTGATGGTAGTTACAGTGGTTTGTCCCAAGGTGCCTCTAGTCAGTATACCTCAGACTCCAATACCAAGTTTGGTTCTTTAACCATTTCTAGCCAGTCCACTGGTGACCAGAGTTCCCCCAGTATTGGTTCTAGCTCTCAGGGTGTATTTTTAACTTCTGGTTCTTCCCTTTTAGCAGCGGCAGGGCTTGGTCCTCTTGACTTCTCTCCCATGTCTCCAGAGACATCCAGTCAGCTTCTGCCCATGCCTTTGGCATCTAGCCAGTCTACTAGTAGTCAAAGCTCCCCTAGTCTGCTTCTAGTTAGCCCTCAGAGCAGTTCTGAATTGAGGTCAACAGATGCTGCTGCTTCATCTGTGTACAGTCAGGGCAGTGACTCTTACAGTAGCTTGTCCAGCCAGGCTCAAGGCTCTTCCATATCTCAGGGCAGCTCTGGGGCTGAATTGTCTGCAAGTTCTCACCAATCTATCCCTGCACAAGTAGGGACTGACAGTGGTGTGCCCCAGTCTCTCAGTGCCTCTAGTCTGTATACTCCAGTATCCCTGATGTCTAACAAACTTGATGCTTTACCTCTGGAGGTTTCTAGCCAGTCCACAAGTGGTCAAAGTTCACCTAGTGTGTCTGTGTCAAGCACTCAATTAGCATCTAGTAGTTATGTCCCTGTACAAGGAGGTAGTAGCTCTCCTAGTTTATCTCAGGGTACTCTCAGTGCTCCTATGTCTGCACCCCAAGCTATTTATAGCCAGTCCTCAGGTAGTGGGTCTTCTAGAGCAGTTTCAAGGTTTGGTTCTCTGTCTCAAACCGGAGCTTCTGGTCAGTTTACATCTCAGGGAGGGACCCGTTACGTAAAGCCCATTTCCTCACCCCAAAGCACTTCCGGTCAGGCCACTAGTGTCTTGAGTTCGCATAAGCAATATACCTCTGCCTCCCAGGGTAGCTCTGGGGCTCAGTTTGAGGCCTCTTCTGGTTTGGCCTCACAGGGAATAAGCAGCTCCTACAGTGGTTCTGTCCAGTCTTATGGTACCGCAAGTCAGTTTGCCCCTGGATCTCCAACTTATGCAGGTGTATCACTGTCCTCACCCCAAGCTGTGGCTGGTCCAACTACTGTTCAGAGTTCACGGAAGCAGTTCACATCTACCTTCACAGGCAGCTCTGGCACCCAGGCAGCATCCTCTACTCGCTTCACTCTGCAGGGTAGCACTGCTTATGGTGGATTACCTCAGTCTCAAGGTACCGCAAGTCAGTTTGTCCCTGGATCTCAACCTTCTTCTGCAGGGGTCTCCCTGTCCTCACCCCAAGCTGTGGCTGGTCCAACTACTGTTCAGGGTTCACAGAAGCAGTTTACTTCAGCCTCCCAAGGCACCTCTGGGGCTCAGTTTGAGGCTGCTACAGGTTTTGCTTCACAAGGAATGAGTGGCTTTTACAGTGGTTCTGCCCAGTCTCAAGGTACTGCAAGTCAGTTTGCCCCTGGATATGCAAGTGGATCTCTGTCCTCACCCCAAGCTGGTCCATCCACTTCTGTCCTGGGTTCTTTGAAACGGCCTACTTCTACCTACATGGGCAGCTCTGGCACCCAGTCAGGATCCTCTGCTCTCTTTACCCTGCAGGGAGGCACTGCTTATGGTGGATCAATTCGGCCTCAAGGTACTGCAAGTCAATTTGTCCCTGGATATGCAGGTGTATCACTGTCCTCACCCCAAGCTGTTGCTGGTCCTACTACTGTTCAGAGTTCACGGAAGCAGCTTACCTCTGCCTCACAGGGCAGTTCTGGGGCTCAGTTCGGGGCCTCTACAGGTTTTGCCTCACAAGGAGTGAGTAGACGTTACAGTGGTTCTGTCCAGTCTCGAGGTACTGCAAGTCAGTTTGCCCCTGTATATGCAAGTGGAGCAGTGTCCTCACCCCAAGCTGTTGCTGGTCCTACTACTGTTCAGAGTTCAGGGAAGCAGCTTGCTTCTACGTTTACAGGCAGCTCTGGAGCTCAGTTTGGGGCCTCTACTGGATTTGCATCAGAAGGAGTGAGTAGACGTTACAGTGGCTCTGTCCAGTCTCAAGGTACCGCAAGTCAGTTTGCCCCTGGATATGCAAGTGTGTCACTGTCCTCACCCCAAGCTGGCCCTTCTACTGTTCAGAGTTCACGGAAGCAGCTTACTTCTACCTTTACAGGCAGCTCTGGGGCTCAGTTTGGGACCTCTACTGGATTAGCATCAGAAGGAGTGAGTAGACGTTACAGTGGCTCTGTCCAGTCTCAAGGTACTGCAAGTCAGTTTGCCCCTGGTTATGCAAGTGTGTCACTGTCCTCACCCCAAGCTGGCCCTTCTACTACTGTTCAGAGTTCACGGAAGCAGTTTGTCTCCACCTTCACAGGCAGCTCTGGCACCCAGGCAGGATCCTCTTCCCCATATGCAAGTGTGTCATTGTCCTCACCCCAAGGTGTTGCTAGTCAGCCCAGCCAAGGATATCAAGGCTATTCTGTGTCCCAAAGCCAGAAGTCTCAAAGATGGCAGCCTTCAGCTGCTCGTTGGGCACAAGGTATTCAGACCTCAGATGCTGCTACATCACAGGGTAGCTCTTCATCTCAAAGCTCTCCGATGGAGTTCTCTTCCCTGTCATCTGCAGGTGGCTCCTCTTCAGGAGTTTCTGGCCCGTTTGTTTCTGCACAAGGTGGCGGTGCCAGTTATGGTGGCTCTTTCCGATCTCAAAGCCTGTCTACCAAGCATACCCCTGGCTCCCAGCTCTATGATCCAAGTGTTGCCAGTCAAGGTACATCCAGTGCTTCAACTTCTGAGGTCTTAAGTAGCTACAGTTCAATGAACACCCAGAATGCTCCTCAACCATCCCGCAGCTCATCTTCAAGCCGCTTTTACTCCCCTAAAGTATTTTAGAATTGAAACCCTAATAAATGTTTGAATCAAAGCAAATTCTTTTGTATGTCTCGTATTTGTTTTTCAAAACATTTAAAGCCTAGAACTCCTGCTAATTTAGTTGTTAGGGTTAAGGTGCTCTTCATAGTTTAAATGACTCTTGATCAAAAGGTTTGGTTTAATATGCCTTAAATTACTGTGGCTCTTTGTTTCCTTTAAACTTTAAGAAAGAAGATCTTAAAGTATCTTGATACAATGGAAAAAATTGAGCTGACATTTAAATTAAGGTTTATTACATTAAAATGTACCAGTAGCTCTTACATGTTATCTATGTGATAACGTGTAGGCAGACTATGATTGTGCAGCAGTGATGTGTCATCCAGTAGAAAATGTTATTTATACCACAGGACGAAATCATGTGCAGCCACAGGTCTGCATATCAGTTATTATAGGATAGTTTAAGCAACTCATTCAATCAGAATTTAAGTCTGAACTATGACTATTTTATTTTTTTTAAAACCTTCCTGCAAAAGACTCGAAGACTATCACATATGCGACAAACCGTTTGACTTAATCAACCAGCCGATATAGCGTCTGCATTCCCCCCCAATGCCGGTTAGTGCATATTTGCTACAGACCTAGGAACCTTTGACAAGCACTTTCTAGTGGGACCGTAAAGTGACGGACTTATTTCTTGTTTGCGCACGAGAATTACTCCGGTCGCGAAGTTATGGATATGAGTCGGAAAAGTTTGATCTTTATGGCCTACTGTCGCTAATATGCTACAAAGCTAAATATTACAATAACTTCAAAAATACTTAAACATATTTCACCTCATTACGTCGAGTGTATAAGCACACAATAAGCAGGTTAATATTTGTATCTTAGCACAACTTACCTTATATAAATAAGTAAAAAAAGGGTGAATATATAAAACATTGTTTTTTGTCATTATGCCTGTTGTCACAAATTTGCAACATACCAAAATTTCTATTTATTTGTTGTGCAAAAGTGAAATTGATAATCTCAACATTATTTACCATCTACTTAAAGGCAAAAACACACAAAACATTTTTTTATATACAGCTATATAAATTCAGGCGTTAAGGGGTTAAAAAGAATCTTTCTCATTGGGCTGGCTTGCCCTTTGAGACCGTTTCTGAGACGTATCAGCATAAACCAGCAAAGGACCAGCATAAACCAGCTAACACCAGCATCCCAGCACCAAAACATACCTAACCAGCATATGCTGTTTTTTTTCAGCAGGGTTAGCTGTGGTAACTTTTTCGCAAGACACGAAACGTACCAATAAGTACATACCACTGCAGTTTCCAACAGAAATGAACACTAGAGGCAGTAAAACAGCACTTGTAATCGTTTTCATACACATGTATGATTACAGCTCCATATGTTTCACTTTCTGGAAGTAAAAAATATGCTCGGTAGCTCGTAGCGGTGCGTACGAATCCTGTGAAAAACAACTCACGATGAAAGACCTGAAAGATGAGAGTTCAAAAAACAGGCTAAAACTACATTCTTGCAATTGCGTTTTTACGTCACATTCACTTTAGTTCATACTATTTTGTACTATTTAGGTGTAGTACAGGTGGTACGTTATTTTAAAACATCACGGAGCATTAGATTTACAACGGACATTTCAAGTAAGAACTGTGGTGACATACAAAACCAAACATAAAACGTAACATATGTACATTCATCTGTTCCAGGTGAAAAACACTCTTTTAGCGCCACTCAGTGGACATATCTGTTGGAAAATGCAGTAATATACTTATTGATATGTATTTCGCGTCTAGAAAAAAGTTCCCACAGGTACGTTCCCAGATAGCAAACTGACATAGAATCAACGTAGAATCGACGTCTCCCGTGACATCGAATCGACGTTGATCTCCGACGTCGATCCAATATCAGTTTTGTATGGAAGGCCGTTAGGGCCAAAACGTGTTGTACAAACGCGTTAACGCGTAACTACGTGTTAACACGCAATTACGTGTTAACACGCGATTACGTGTTAACACGCAATTACGTGTTAACACGCAATTTGTGTAATTTTGTGCTGGCACTGAGCTTTCTACACCATCTAGTGGTTGTTTTCTAATGATTTTTATTTTTAAATTAATTTAAATTAGGTTACATTTAATTACAGCACAAAAGCATTTTTTTAAATTATCTTTTTTTAATTGTATTTTTTATATTTCATTTTTAATTACACAATTACACAAAAGGTTAATTACACATTTTTTTAAAATAGTGTTTTGCATGCTTATACTGTCATTTTTAAGCCATATTATTTTACAGACACATAAAAAAAACATATAATGAAATCACTCTTAACTACTCACTAAACTCAGCTCATGATTTATGATATACTTCCTATCAAATACACATGTACTAACACAGTGAGTATCCAGCCTGGTTATGCTGTGCCAAGATGCCGTGTGGATTTTCAAGAAGTCAGAGAGCGGAGGTGCAGGATCATCACGGTTCTGTATGGATGGAGAGTGACCTCTTTCTAGTTTGAGCATTTCTTCAGGAATTTTTCTACAAATGTTCTTTGTGAGTTTTGGGTTTTTTATTTTTTATTATTCTGTGTATAAATCAATAGGGTGAGTTTAAAGGGAAAGAGAAGAACATAAAACAGACAAGATCAGTCATTAGTGTATTTTGTATTTTCTACACTTGATGAAGAGGATCATCCTTTGACACCCAATAATGTTTAAGACAAAGCTGAAGAAGCCAAAATGCTCAAATTCTGATAGAATTAAATTATTTTAATTAAATATAAAGTCAGAGTATTTATTATTCCTTCTTAAAGAGGCTTTTTAATTTAGTCTACCCATAAATGTTAATTAATGCATTAACTATCAAACATGCACTAACATAACGTAGTTAAGGCTGCCGTTATTCATCCATGAATCCGTATGACTCCAGTTGTAGTTAGGATAGCTCTTCGTTAGTTTATAATAAGTTAATACCTTGGATTATCATTAGTAGGTGATGAATTAAGTATTAATTAAGGCATTAGTACATGATTATTCATGTATGCTTATTGTAAAGTGTTACCGTTTACTGTTCATAATCTGTGACAGCATTTAAAGATCAGGCCTGTCTTACACAAATGTATTTTGTGTTACATGAATTATGTACTGTAATTATGAAGAATGATGGATTGGAGATAATTTTTCTTTGCCCTATAAAACACTACTGGGTCATTCCTGGTATCCAGTAACATTTTGGCTTCATAACTTTTGGGAAATGTAATGTATTTAGCATTCAACTAAAATAGTGACGTGTATCTATTAGGAATACATATTGGCCAAAAATAATAATTATAGGTAGATTGTTCAGAAACGGGCTGTGAAATGATTCCACACTGTTTGGGACATATACATAGTTATCACAAAATGTTAATAATGTAAATGTTAAACAATCATGAGCTTTTCTTGGATGGTATATGCTAGTGTTGAAGTACTCGAGTCCGGTCTCAGACTCGAGACCATTTTTTGCTTACTCGGTCTCGTCTCGGACTTGAAAGCAAAAATACTCGGTCTTGACTCCCACTTTTGCTTCCTTCACCCTACAGAAATAAAGTTTCAAACACTTTACAGCCGTAACGGCACAAATTCTAATTTAAATATAGACTAACCCATATTATAGCTACAATTATTTCTGTTACCTTTATTCTTTAATTTGCTAACTTTGTTGTGACTTTAAGACCTGCTGCTGCACATGATGTGGATGACACACATCTCCAATGTAGAAGTTTCCCCCCCATCCTGTTTTGTTTTTTCATTACCTCCATGTTGGGGTGAAAGTTAACAGGTTAACAAATATTTATGGATAGCGGTTGAATTATGAGAACAGGATATTGTTTTTTTTTAATGTGTCAGTAAAGTAATATGGCTAAAAAAAACGACAATATAAGCATACATAAAAAATACTGTTTTGAAAAATGTTTAATTAACCTTTTGTGTAGGCTAATTGAGTATAAAAACGAAATATAAAAATACAATTAAAAATAAGATAATTAAAAATGCTTATGTACTATAATGTAATTAAATGTAAACCTAATTAAAATTTATTTAAAAAATAAAATTCATTAGAAAACAACCACTAGATGGCGTTAAAGCTCAATGCCAGCACAAAATTACGCGTTAACACGTTAAATTTCTCCCTTGCCGCCAAAAGTTTTTTGCCCCTCCTTAAAGATAGGCACGTGAGATGAGATGCTCAGTCACAATCTCATGAATAATAACAATAATACGAAGGTGCGCATCAGCACATTAATAGTAATAAGAAGGATTACAAGATGTTACGACAGGCAGTGTCAACGTGACATCACCACTTCGTTTTACTTGAATTATTCATGATGTTGTGACCCAAGTACTACGCTGAGCATGCAAGTTAAGCAGCGATCATCTGCCAGGGACATTGACGGAAAGGTAAAGCACACAGAACAGCAAAAAACAACTAAGCAGAAGCAGCAGAAGACACTTTTTGCTGGAATAATGGCTTAAGGAATCATCCTGCGACCGCACTTTTAGACGAAACAACCAGGCTTGCCCAGATGAAGAGGATAACAAGGTAATATTTCATGAAAAAGCTGTTTAGATACAATTAATTAATTTAATAAGAATAACGCTAATGGCAGTATAGTGTTCTGTATATTAATATTACAATTTATTTAATTTCCTTGTTTATCCTACCTTTCTCTGATTTTACATTTTTAAAAATGTCATTATTAGGCCTGTATTTAAAATTATATTACATTCTGATTTCAGTTATTACTAATACAAGACACTCTTGATTAATTTCTTTGCACATGTTTGCCCTTAACTGATTTTCCACATGTCTATGCACCATATAATGTAAGGACACTCCTTGTCACATGTGGATCAAAGTAGGGGTTTGATGACTTGTTCAATTAGAATATACTTAATGGTTGTTAAAAATCTCAATTATTTGGTAACAAAAACAGCCAATCCTGGGGCATTGATTATTGCACTAAATGTTTAATAGTTATTGCTTTATTGCATGAAATTAGTGTATCTAATGTTATCAAGTAATTTGAAGATATTAGATGAATATTTCTAATGTATTCCAAATTCTACCCAGTGGTGTGTCAGACACTTTAACCCTTCTAAGAAGGGGTGACAAAATGCAGAACATGGTAGCAACCAGTGATGCGCGGGTGTCATGATCCTGCCCTGTCTGTCTTGTCTTTGTTTAATGTTTCCTTGTTTGTATTGTGTGTCAGCACATGGCTGTGTCTTTGTTTATGTCTGCCATGTGCTCCTGTTGCCCCACCTCCTTGTTTCCCTTTTCCACGCCTTCTTGTTTAGTCCTCGTTTGTTTGAGTGTCGTCACCTGTTCTTCTCGTTTGTCTAATTGTACTCACCTGATCCTCATGTCATTTCCTCCCTTTATATTGTGCTCTTTCCCTCTTGTCTTTGCTGGTTCGTTTTGTGAGTTTGTGATTTTTTGTAAGTTTTGAACTTTGAGATTTTGCAGTCCAGCTCTATATTGCCGTCAGTGTTTTTCCCCGTTTAACTAGTTTCAGTTTTTTGCCTTAGTTTTTCCCCTTCTCCCTTTCTTGTTCCCTTACAAGTAATTTTATTTATTTTTGTTGTCCTTTTGATTTGTTTTTCTAGTCTTTTTGATAATCTCTATTTGTTGTTTTACCAAGATCATCCTGTCTTTTGTTTTCTTTCTAGATTTGTCTTTCTAGCTTTTTGTTAACCTTTATTTCTTTCCTAGCTCTTCCGGTCTTTTATTTCCTAGCGTTTTGTTAATTTCTTTATCCTTCTGATTTGATATTTTTCTAGTCTTTTTTGATAGTCTTTCTTTTGGTTTTACCTAGCTCTTCCCCGTCTTAGTTTAAGCTTAATTTTTTGTGCCTGTCTTTTGTCTTGTCATTTGTGTGTTTGTCCGTTCCTGCCCGGCCTCCTGAGTTCCTCCTGAGTCTCTTGACCTCCCCGGATTCCTCTGTAGTGTGTTCCCGGCCTACCTTTTGGACTGTTCTTCCTGCCCCTTCCCTTTTGTGCCCTGTCCAGTCAATAAACTGTTTAAGCTCATTCTGCATTTGGGTCCTCTCTCTTGCTAAACCCTGACAGCGGGTTGATCCAAAATGAGCGGGTGTCCGTGGTCACCCGCGGTTACGAGTCATCCAAATTTATTTTAATGATATTCGGGTCGCGGTCGTTTGAAATAAAGATGCCAATCAAAACATTTGAAATTTATATAGTACTAGACACAATTTTCTATGAAATACATAGACCTACACTTTATTGGCTGAATAATATTTACCTTTTGAATGTTGAGCGTTAGGGTTAGTTAATGGGTTAGTATGTCCAATGCTTCTCTTTCTTTTTGGAATTATTAGACACATTTCACTATGTCTTTTCAAATGCCTAGGTCTGTTTAATTTCCTTAATTATAACATTTCTAGCACTATTTTTAAACGTTTGTTCAAGCAATAATATATAAATTATCTCATGTAAATGCTTGTTTAAAACCAGGGGTTAAAAATGAATTCCAAGTTAAAACTGTATTTTTTCTTTACCTTTCCAGAGAGCGAAACGAACGAAATTAAGTATAATAATTTCAAGGCACTATAGTTTCCTTATTCATTTGATACAACTTTTATAGCTATACAAATATAAAATAATATTACTTTGTCATATTCGTGATTCCTGAATTTATATATGAAAACTTCGTTTTGAAGTGCATTTATGTTTGTATAAAAAAATTCGTTAACCTAGCCTATTAAGTAGATTTAATATTCTTGATAATTTTTAGAAGAAGTTAAAAGTTAAGAAAAAAGGAATTAGCTTGTAGTCTATATATATATATATATATATATATATATATATTTAGGGCTATAGGCTAATCTTTTTCTTAACTTTTATTACACTGTAGAATGAAATAAAATAATTCTTAACATCGGAGAATCACTGACATTGGGGAGCGCGGGGCACAACCTAACACTTTTTGAATTTCGCGGTTTATGTAAATCCTCGTGGTTCAGAGTACAATTTTTATCCACATTATTTTCACACTTGTCTAGTACAAATACATTGCTTTGTTTTATATTTACAGTGTAGCCTATACGTTTTTCGTTATTTACCCCAAATGAAAGGAAGTGAAACGTGACAACATGCCCTGTATGTGGGGTACATTGTAACATCTGAGGGGCACGTTATGACAGCTTAAAATGTTATCTGATCGAATGAAAAAAAAAATATACACAACAAACTAAAATATTTTGTCAATAAAATACACGTGTTAACTTTTTCAAATAAAGTAATGGCGTTTTAAAAAATAAAAAAAATTAAATAATCTAATTTTTGAGTTGTGATAATGAACACATTGCAACAATGCTTGGAACGGCCCTGATCGCAACACACAGCTGTACAGTAGTTTAAAACAATGTGGACAAATAGATGAAACACATTTAGACATTCAGAAAAACATTCCCCTCCCTACACAAACAGCTCTCATAGAACACGACACACAAATCGCGTGTTAACACGTAATTTCGTGTTAACACGTAGTTACGCGTTAACGCGTTTGTATAACACGTTTTGGCCCTAACGGCCTTCCATAGTTTTGCTCATCGGGGTAATGTTGAATCGACGTCAGGCACGCCATTCAAAACTAATGTAAAATCGACGCAATTGGTTCACTTACCCAACGTTGAATCGGCGTTGATTTTCAGTTGGTTGAAACGACGTTATAGAATCAACACATATTCCACATAAAATCGATCTAATTGGTTGGCTTACCTAACTTTGAAACGATGTTGATTTCAGGGGGGTAAAACGATGCTACACAATAAATATTGTCTGCTTGTTTCTTACATACTTTTTAATAGACAAATTAGCCTGTATATGCAATAATTTATGGAACACACATCAAATTCAGTCATTATTTATTATTTACACAAAATTCACAAATACATGTTTAGAGCACAATCTGTCTATAAGACTAACATTAGAAAATGCTTTGACACTCAAATACATACAAAGAAATCAAATTATAGGAAGTAAACACAAAGAAAGTAATTTATAGGCTAATAAAGAAGTTACAAATTAAAAGCTATATTCACTTCAGAATAAAAAAATGTCAAATGTGTTTGAATTTTGTTTAGTGGGGCACAAAAGGAGATGTAAGGCAGACAGCCTCAGTCACCATTCACTATCATTGCTATCATTCTATATAGTTACTGAATCTATGCCACTATCTCCTTTTGTGTTCCACAAAATAAAGACATATTGGTGAAAAGATGATTTATAAAGAATTCCTACCCTTGAAAACAGAAGACAGAGGTACATAGCAGATGAATCGATTTTCTTTTGCAATTAAAATTTAGGTTCCTTGTGATATCAGGGGTGTGAACTAATCAGGTCAGGTTTGAAAAGGGTGATCCAGACATAACCCACAATATCAGGCATGGACAAAGTTAATTTCAAATTGCTGTTTTATGCAATATATCACTCCATATACACATTTTTAGAGGATTTTTTAGCATTTGCCTAAAAATATTATTTTGTGTATATATTCATATAAAACGGCAGCATTTTATTTAAAATGTACATTTCTAATCATTATTAATGGAAATAATATGTAAAATATGCTATGTGTTTCTGTCACTTGGTGGAAAACAAATACTTGAGTAAATGAAATGAATGAAAATTACCTGAAATTACCACTTTCAATGGCAGCAGTGGAGCACTCATGAGCTCATTTACCATTTTCACTCCCTAAAAGTTTTGCATGTTTTTCTTTTAGATGTATAATCATGCGTTTTGATACATTTGCATCCCTAAATATTTTTAGTTGTTTATGTCCCTTTGTTATATTTGCATACCATACATCTATTGTATGTGGTATTATTATTAGCAAAACTGAGCACCTGTGACAGTGGAATTTGTATTTGTAGAGAATATATAAGTATGTTTTAGGAGCTGCAAATGTGTATTTTGTTTCTTTCACAAACACAACAAAACCTTCTCTATATATATATATATATATATATATATATATATTTTTTTTTTTTTTTTGTAGGAGCAAAAATCGTGTTCCACAAATGAAAAAATTCACACACCCTGTTATACCAGATTTATGCAGGACTATATTTCATTTTTTCTGAAATGTGTATTTATTAGAACTTCAGATATTTACAGACTTTATTAGAATTTAGCATAGAATCTAGCACTTACCTATTGTATTCTATTCTATTCGCTCCAATTTATTAAAAAAATAAATAAATAAAAACTTGCTGAGTGTACTGTGCTAGTAGAAGCGGTCAAAGGCCACAAGTTGTATTTATCAATGGAGAGAGCGCGAGTGTGTGAGTGGGATGTCACATACTGATTCGTCATGTGAGATACTAGTTCTGATTTACTGTTGTGGTCACAATTTTTAGCACCCTCAGTAAATATGATCAAAGAAACCTGTAAAAAAGTACTTTAATCAAAAAGGATTAAAGGCTTACTCCACCCTAAAATGAAAATTTTGTCATTACCCCCATTTTGGATGAAAACCAGGGGCTTTGTGGCTGTCCCATTGACTGCCAAGTAGATAGCACTGTCAAGGCCCAGAAAAGTATGAAAGATGTCGTCAAAATAGTCAATCTGCCATCAGAGGTTCAACCATAATTTTACAAAGCTACGAGAAAATTTTTTGTACACAAAGATAACAAAAATAGTGACTTTATTTGTCTCCTTCGTGCCACCGTAGCGGCATTTTGGAGAGTATCCACTGGGCGCAAACAGCGTAAGCTGTTTTCTACATTTATTGGATTAGAACAAAAACAACATTTCCATGTGATGCAGCTGACAGAGAACAGCGTATGGCAAAATGGCGCTATGGTGATGCAGAGGAGACAAATTGTTGAATAAAGTCGTTATTTTATTTTATTTTTTTGTGTGCAAAAAGTATGCTTGTAGCTTTGTAAAACGGCAAATGATCTTAAATTGTGATCGGAAGACAAACAAAGCTTTTATGGGTTTGAAATGACATGGGGAAAAGTAAAAAGTAAAAAAAAATAAAAAAAAAGTTCATTTTGGGGTGAAGTAACCCTTTAACAATGCAGTTTTATTTTCACAGGCTTCATATTTACCTAGGGTGCCAATAATTCTGACTACAACTGTATATGCAAATGTGCAAATTTTGTTGATTTTTATCTGTGAGCATATAAGTTACTTAATTTGTGAATTGTAGAATAGGATCTGTGCACCTGAGAATTTTAAATGGTATAACTGTTGTGTTATGTTTGTGAGAAAAAGTACAAAAAAATTAAACTCCTATAAAACGTATTCTCTGTGGCTTTAAATTTACAGATACGCATGTGTGACTATTCCTTACAACTACAAATTCCACTGTCACAGGTGTTCAGTTTTGCTATAATAATACCTTCATAGAACATGTTAGTAGTCAGCATCTATGCAAAAGCAGAGAGGTCAGTGTGGTGTACTGTAGGTACATCTGTCCAGGCCAACATCTGGTGTACTGATGTATTCAACTGGAATCCCAGAAAATCTGCAATAAAAATATTACAGTTCAAAATCCATCATACATAACCAATATAACAGGACTGCCCATTCCTGGAGATCCACCTACTTGCTGAATTCTGATCTAACCCTGATCCAAAACAACCGTCTGTAATTCTCAACTGCTCCTGAAGAGCTGAACTATGCAGGAAGGTAGATTTCCAGGAACTGGACTGGGTACCCTGCATTATAAAGTATCACATCTTGTATCTGGTATTACAAATGATCAATGTAAGTTTAATTTTAGTTTAACTAATTAGAAAATATTTGTGGCAAAATACTGATGTTTTGTGAGAACCAGTGACCAGTGACCTTGTTATGTTTTTTTTTTATGTGTTTTTCATAAAAGACAAATGATGCAAAATATAAAACCCCCATGCATTTACAAACCTGATATGGATAAATACAATGGTGAAAAACTTGAGTCCATGTTTGTTACATAGGAAAGCCTTCCACTGATGTGCTGTGAAGTAGATTTCTTGACAAGTTCCTCCCTAAAAGTAGATCAACAACACAGTAACTGTATTGTCATAGTGTGTAATTTAATAAAGTCACTTTATTACTTTTAAAAAGATCTCATTAATACCTTTGCTTAACAATATTATTAGAGCTTATGACAAAGGCATATAACACCTTTTTAGGTTAATTTACAGTCATTTACATCTGCATCAAAAATACATACTTGGTCCCAAACTGCTGTTTAGTAAATGTAGTAAAAGATGTCCAAACTGCTAAATAATTTAATAGTAGTAGTATATAAAAAATTACAAATATGCAAAACATTGTTCATTTACATATATTACCCACACTGTAACAATACAAAGTTGAAAATCTGCAAATTTACCTTTTTGGGCAATGATTACAATATAAGGATAATATTTGTCAGGTTTGTATAGTTGCCATCATATCAAGTCTTTGTAAGTGCTGGCATCTTCTGAAGTCTTCACAAGTGAGGCTGGATCCAAACTGGAACTGGTGTAATCTCTAGCAACCTTGGGATGGGCATCCCGAGATTGAAACAGGAAAGCAAAAAGAGAAAGATTAGCATAACTGCTGTTCATATTATTTCAGACAAACGATTATTCATTTCATAACATACGACTAAAGTGCAAGGTCACAAGATGTTTGTTTGTGTTAATATATGTTAAAATGTAATTGATTGCTGTGATCAAAGCTGTAATTTTTAGCATCATTACGGGCTTCAGTGTCACATGATCATTCAGAAATCATTTTAATATGCTGATTTTGCACAAAAAAACAGCTGTGCTGATTTATATTTTTTTGTGTGAACCTTCTTAATGTTGTGAAGTTTATTTATTTTTATCATGATTCTTTTAAAGAAATTAATTTTGTTATTCAGCAAAGATGTATTAAATTGATCAAAAGTGAGTGTAAAGATTTGTTTCAAATAAATGCTGTTCTTTTGAATTTTCTGTTCATCAAAGAATCCTGAAAGAAAAAAATAGCAGCACAACAGTATTCAACATTGATAATAATCAAAAATGTATGTTAAGCATCAAATCAGCATAATTACTGAAGGATCATATGACACTGAAGACTGGAGTAATAATGCTGAAAAATCAGCTTTGTTCGCAGAAATAAATTACATTTTACAATATATTCACAAAGTAAACAACTTTAAAATGGTAATAATACTTTACAATATCACCGTTTTTACTGTTTTTTAATCTTGAATTTTTAAATAAATCCAGTCTTGGCACGCAAAAGAAACTTACTATATCTTACTGAAATTTGAACATTAGTGTTTGTTTGAGGTTAACTTACTAGCCATATGGTTTACTGTGCCTTAGAGTTGTTGTCCAACAGGAGGTTCGCTCCAACTATGGGGTGCAGGCCATCATCATGGAAAAATATAAAAACATAAGAAGCAATTTGTCACAGAGCCAGCAATATTTAGTATACAATGCCAGGTTTATTACAAGGAACCAAACCAGAGCACATGTGATATGTAGAAAACATAAAGAATATACTGAACATAAATTCTTAACATACAATAATTTGCTTCTAAGTTTACTTTTTTGATATTGTTTATAATTCTTACTTCCAATATCAATATTTGTTTACCATGAGAGATCAAAATGCTTTTGAACTAGATTCTGTTACGGTACGTCAATGACGTCACCGAGTAACAGTACCATGTATATGTTTAGGTTATCTGAGCCTATTTCCAATCACCCATTGATAAAATACCAGTAAAACTACTACAGACCTGTCAAAACTTCTTGTCTACACATAAAGATGTGATTAAAATCAGAAACTTTCATAAACTGGTCAGTTTATAGAGTCACGCCGGTTTCACACTGCCCGCGTAAGCAGGACGTAAGCAGCGGGGATGCACTTTTTCCCAGGGGTTTCAGTACAGCGTAATCGATACTGCGTCACCAGGCAGGCGTGGCCTATTTGAGAATTTGCATAGGTCACCGATCATGCGCAGTTAGGGAAAAGCCATTTGCTTCAGATACCTCCACTATTGCAGGGGTTTCGTGCACTTCATATTTATATACAGTATAATGAAATACCTGTCCACGTTCGGAGGGGTTTCGTGCACTTCATAATTATATTCATATACAGTGTCTTGAAATACCTGTCCACGAACGCAGGGGTTTCGTGCACTTCATATTTATATTCATATACAGTATCTTGAAATACCTGTCCACGATCGCAGGGGTTTCGTGCACTTCATAATTATATTCATATACAGTGTCTTGAAATACCTGTCCACGAACGCAGGGGTTTCGTGCACTTCATATTTATATTCATATACAGTATCTTGAAATACCTGTCCACGAACGCAGGGGTTTCGTGCACTTCATAATTATATTCATATACATTGTCTTGAAATACCTGTCCAAGATCGCAGGGGTTTCGTGCACTTCATATTTATATTCATATACAGTGTCTTGAAATACCTGTCCACGAACGCAGGGGTTTCGTGCACTTCATATTTATATTCATATACAGTATCTTGAAATACCTGTCCACGATCGCAGGGGTTTCGTGCACTTCATATTTATATTCATATACATTATCTTGAAATACCTGTCCACGAACGCAGGGGTTTCGTGCACTTATTTATATTCATATACAGTATCATGAAATACCTGTCCACGATCGCAGGGGTTTCGTGCACTTCATAATTATATTCATATACAGTGTCTTGAAATACCTGTCCACGATCGCAGGGGTTTCGTGCACTTCATAATTATATTCATATACAGTGTCTTGAAATACCTGTCCACGAACGCAGGGGTTTCGTGCACTTCATATTTATATTCATATACAGTATCTTGAAATACCTGTCCACGAATGCAGGGGTTTCGTGCACTTCATAATTATATTCATATACATTGTCTTGAAATACCTGTCCAAGATCGCAGGGGTTTCGTGCACTTCATAATTATATTCATATACAGTGTCTTGAAATACCTGTCCACGATCGCAGGGGTTTCGTGCACTTCATATTTATATTCATATACAGTGTCTTGAAATACCTGTCCACGAACGCAGGGGTTTCGTGCACTTCATATTTATATTCATATACAGTATCTTGAAATACCTGTCCACGATCGCAGGGGTTTCGTGCACTTCATATTTATATTCATATACAGTATCATGAAATACCTGTCCACGATCGCAGGGGTTTCGTGCACTTCATATTTATATTCATATACAGTGTCTTGAAATACCTGTCCACGATCGCAGGGGTTTCGTGCACTTCATAATTATATTCATATACAGTGTCTTGAAATACCTGTCCACGAACGCAGGGGTTTCGTGCACTTCATATTTATATTCATATACAGTATCTTGAAATACCTGTCCACGAACACAGGGGTTTCGTGCACTTCATAATTATATTCATATACATTGTCTTGAAATACCTGTCCAAGATCGCAGGGGTTTCGTGCACTTCATAATTATATTCATATACAGTGTCTTGAAATACCTGTCCACGATCGCAGGGGTTTCGTGCACTTCATATTTATATTCATATACAGTGTCTTGAAATACCTGTCCACGAACGCAGGGGTTTCGTGCACTTCATATTTATATTCATATACAGTATCTTGAAATACCTGTCCACGATCGCAGGGGTTTCGTGCACTTCATAATTATATTCATATACAGTGTCTTGAAATACCTGTCCACGATCGCAGGGGTTTCGTGCACTTCATAATTATATTCATATACAGTGTCTTGAAATACCTGTCCACGAACGCAGGGGTTTCGTGCACTTCATATTTATATTCATATACAGTATCTTGAAATACCTGTCCACGAACGCAGGGGTTTCGTGCACTTCATAATTATATTCATATACATTGTCTTGAAATACCTGTCCAAGATCGCAGGGGTTTCGTGCACTTCATAATTATATTCATATACAGTATCTTGAAATACCTGTCCACGATCGCAGGGGTTTCGTGCACTTCATATTTATATTCATATACAGTGTCTTGAAATACCTGTCCACGAACGCAGGGGTTTCGTGCACTTCATAATTATATTCATATACATTGTCTTGAAATACCTGTCCAAGATCGCAGGGGTTTCGTGCACTTCATAATTATATTCATATACAGTATCTTGAAATACCTGTCCACGATCGCAGGGGTTTCGTGCACTTCATATTTATATTCATATACAGTGTCTTGAAATACCTGTCCACGAACGCAGGGGTTTCGTGCACTTCATATTTATATTCATATACAGTATCTTGAAATACCTGTCCACGATCGCAGGGGTTTCGTGCACTTCATATTTATATTCATATACATTATCTTGAAATACCTGTCCACGAACGCAGGGGTTTCGTGCACTTCATATTTATATTCATATACAGTATCTTGAAATACCTGTCCACGAACGCAGGGGTTTCTTGCACTTCATAATTATATTCATATACAGTATCTTGAAATACCTGTCCACGAACGCAGGGGTTTCTTGCACTTCATAATTATATTCATATACAGTATCTTGAAATACCTGTCCACGAACGCAGGGGTTTCTTGCACTTCATAATTATATTCATATACAGTATCTTGAAATACCTGTCCACGAACGAAGGGGTTTCGTGCACTTCATAATTATATTCATATACAGTATCTTGAAATACCTGTCCACGATCGCAGGGGTTTCGTGGCAGATACACTTCATATTTATATTCGTAAAGAAATACCTTTCCACGATCGCAGGGGTTTCGTGCCCTTCATATTTATATTCATATACAGTATCATGAAACACCTGTCCAAGATCGCAGGGGTTTCGTGCCAGATACACTTCATATTTATATTCATAATGAAATACCTTTCCACGATCGCAGGGGTTTCATATTTATATTCATATACAGTATCATGAAATACCTGTCCACAATCGCAGGGGTTTCGTGCACTTCATATTTATATTCATATACAGTATCATGAAATACCTGTCCACAATCGCAGGGGTTTCGTGCCCTTCATATTTATATTCATATACAGTATCATGAAATACCTGTCCACAATCGCAGGGGTTTCGAGCACTTCATATTTATATTCATATACAGTGTCTTGAAATACCTGTCCACGATACCGTTGTAAACCATGATTAATTTTCGTAAATAGACGCTACACGTTTTACATTTCTATAACAGCTGTTTATTTGTTTTCGAAAATCGTTTAAATGTAAGATTTTAAAACATAAAAATAACCTGTATGACTGTGTTGTCCATCCATCAGTGCTGATCCTAGGTTTTGAAATGCCCGCGCAAAAAAACTGACTCACTGCGCATGATCGGTGACCTCTCTTAATATTTTCATTTTTTTTAGAAAGGGGCGTTTTCCCAACGCCCCCAGGGACGCCCATTTTACGTCGTGGTAATGAAACCCCTGGAATTTAGTGAGTCCCGTGTTAGTACATGTGTATTTGATAGGAATTATATCATAAATCATGAGCTGAGTTTAGTGAGTAGTTAAGAGTGATTACATTACATGTTTTTTATGTGTCTGTAAAATAATATGGCTTAAAAATGACAGTATAAGCATGCAAAACACTATTTTGAAAAATGTGTAATTAACCTTTTGTGTAATTGTGTAATTAAAAATGAAATATAAAAAATACAATTAAAAAAAGATAATTTAAAAAAATGCTTTTGTGCTGTAATTAAATGTAACCTAATTTAAATTAATTAAAAAATAAAAATCATTAGAAAACAACCACTAGATGGTGTAGAAAGCTCAGTGCCAGCACAAAATTACACAAATTGCGTGTTAACACGTAATTGCGTGTTAACACGTAATTGCGTGTTAACACGTAGTTACGCGTTAACGCGTTTGTACAACACGTTTTGGCCCTAACGGCCTTCCATACAAAACTGATATTGGATCGACGTCGTAGATCAACGTCGTTTCGATGTCACGGGAGACGTCGATTCTACGTTGATTCTATGTCAGTTTGCTATCTGGGAACGTACCTGTGGGAACTTTTTTCTAGACGCGAAATACATATCAATAAGTATATTACTGCATTTTCCAACAGATATGTCCACTGAGTGGCGCTAAAAGAGTGTTTTTCACCTGGAACAGATGAATGTACATATGTTACGTTTTATGTTTGGTTTTGTATGTGTCACCACAGTTCTTACTTGAAATGTCCGTTGTAAATCTAATGCTCCGTGATGTTTTAAAATAACGTACCACCTGTACTACACCTAAATAGTACAAAATAGTATGAACTAAAGTGAATGTGACGTAAAAACGCAATTGCAAGAATGTAGTTTTAGCCTGTTTTTTGAACTCTCATCTTTCAGGTCTTTCATCGTGAGTTGTTTTTCACAGGATTCGTACGCACCGCTACGAGCTACCGAGCATATTTTTTACTTCCAGAAAGTGAAACATATGGAGCTGTAACCATACATGTGTATGAAAACGATTACAAGTGCTGTTTTACTGCCTCTAGTGTTCATTTCTGTTGGAAACTGCAGTGGTATGTACTTATTGGTACGTTTCGTGTCTTGCGAAAAAGTTACCACAGCTAACCCTGCTGAAAAAAAACAGCATATGCTGGTTAGGTATGTTTTGGTGCTGGGATGCTGGTGTTAGCTGGTTTATGCTGGTCCTTTGCTGGTTTATGCTGATACGTCTCAGAAACGGTCTCAAAGGGCAAGCCAGCCCAATGAGAAATGGATTCTTTTTAACCCCTTAACGCCTGAATTTATATAGCTGTATATAAAAAAATGTTTTATGTGTGTTTTTGCCTTTAAGTAGATGGTAAATAATGTTGAGATTATCAATTTCACTTTTGCACAACAAATAAATAGAAATTTTGGTATGTTGCAAATTTGTGACAACAGGCATAATGACAAAAAACAATGTTTTATATATTCACCCTTTTACTTATTTATATAAGGTAAGTTGTGCTAAGATACAAATATTAACCTGCTTATTGTGTGCTTATACACTCGACGTAATGAGGTGAAATATGTTTAAGTATTTTTGAAGTTATTGTAATATTTAGCTTTGTAGCATATTAGCGACAGTAGGCCATAAAGATCAAACTTTTCCGACTCATATCCATAACTTCGCGACCGGAGTAATTCTCGTGCGTAAACAAGAAATAAGTCCGTCACTTTACGGTCCCACTAGAAAGTGCTTGTCAAAGGTTCCTAGGTCTGTAGCAAATATGCACTAACCGGCATTGGGGGGAATGCAGACGCTATATCGGCTGGTTGATTAAGTCAAACGGTTTGTCGCATATTTGTGATAGTCTTCGAGTCTTTTGCAGTAAGGTTTAAAAAAAATAAAAATAAAAAGTCATAGTTCAGACTTAAATTCTGATTGAATAAGTTGCTTAAACTATCCTATAATAACTGATATGCAGACCTGTGGCTGCACATGATTTCGTCCTGTGGTATAAATAACATTTTCTACTGGAAGACACACCACTGCTGCACAATCATAGTCTGCCTACACGTTATCACATAGATAACATGTAAGAGCTACTGGTACATTTTAATGTAATAAACCTTAATTTAAATGTCAGCTCAATTTTTTCCATTGTATCAAGATACTTTAAGATCTTCTTTCTTAAAGTTTAAAGGAAACAAAGAGCCACAGTAATTTAAGGCATATTAAACCAAACCTTTTGATCAAGAGTCATTTAAACTATGAAGAGCACCTTAACCCTAACAACTAAATTAGCAAGAGTTCTAGGCTTTAAATGTTTTGAAAAACAAATACGAGACATACAAAAGAATTTGCTTTGATTCAAACATTTATTAGGGTTTCAATTCTAAAATACTTTAGGGGAGTAAAAGCGGCTTGAAGATGAGCTGCGGGATGGTTGAGGAGCATTCTGGGTGTTCATTGAACTGTAGCTACTTAAGACCTCAGAAGTTGAAGCACTGGATGTACCTTGACTGGCAACACTTGGATCATAGAGCTGGGAGCCAGGGGTATGCTTGGTAGACAGGCTTTGAGATCGGAAAGAGCCACCATAACTGGCACCGCCACCTTGTGCAGAAACAAACGGGCCAGAAACTCCTGAAGAGGAGCCACCTGCAGATGACAGGGAAGAGAACTCCATCGGAGAGCTTTGAGATGAATAGCTACCCTGTGATGTAGCAGCATCTGAGGTCTGAATACCTTGTGCCCAACGAGCAGCTGAAGGCTGCCATCTTTGAGACTTCTGGCTTTGGGACACAGAATAGCCTTGATATCCTTGGCTGGGCTGACTAGCAACACCTTGGGGTGAGGACAATGACACACTTGCATATGGGGAAGAGGATCCTGCCTGGGTGCCAGAGCTGCCTGTGAAGGTGGAGACAAACTGCTTCCGTGAACTCTGAACAGTAGTAGAAGGGCCAGCTTGGGGTGAGGACAGTGACACACTTGCATATCCAGGGGCAAACTGACTTGCAGTACCTTGAGACTGGACAGAGCCACTGTAACGTCTACTCACTCCTTGTGAGGCAAAACCTGTAGAGGCCCCGAACTGAGCCCCAGAACTGCCCTGTGAGGCAGAGGTAAACTGCTTCTGGGAACTCTGAATAGTAGTAGGACCAGCAACAGCTTGGGGTGAGGACACTGCTCCACTTGCATATACAGGGGCAAACTGACTTGCAGTACCTTGAGACTGGACAGAACCACTGTAACGGCTACTCACACCTTCTGATGCAAAACCAGTAGAGGCCCCAAACTGAGCTCCAGAGCTGCCTGTAAACGTAGAAGTAAGCTGCTTCCGTGAACTCTGAACAGTAGAAGGGCCAGCTTGGGGTGAGGACAGTGACACACTTGCATATCCAGGGGCAAACTGACTTGCGGTACCTTGAGACTGGACAGAGCCACTGTAACGTCTACTCACTCCTTCTGATGCAAATCCAGTAGAGGCCCCAAACTGAGCTCCAGAGCTGCCTGTAAACGTAGAAGTAAGCTGCTTCCGTGAACTCTGAACAGTAGTAGGACCAGCAACAGCTTGGGGTGAGGACACTGCTCCACTTGCATATACAGGGGCAAACTGACTTGCAGTACCTTGAGGCCGAATTGATCCACCATAAGCAGTGCCTCCCTGCAGGGTAAAGAGAGCAGAGGATCCTGACTGGGTGCCAGAGCTGCCCATGTAGGTAGAAGTAGGCCGTTTCAAAGAACCCAGGACAGAAGTGGATGGACCAGCTTGGGGTGAGGACAGAGATCCACTTGCATATCCAGGGGCAAACTGACTTGCAGTACCTTGAGACTGGGCAGAACCACTGTAAAAGCCACTCATTCCTTGTGAAGCAAAACCTGTAGAGGCCCCGAACTGAGCCCCAGAACTGCCCTGTGAGGCAGAGGTAAACTGCTTCTGGGAACTCTGAATAGTAGTAGGACCAGCAACAGCTTGGGGTGAGGACACTGCTCCACTTGCATATACAGGGGCAAACTGACTTGCAGTACCTTGAGACTGGACAGAACCACTGTAACGGCTACTCACACCTTCTGATGCAAAACCAGTAGAGGCCCCAAACTGAGCTCCAGAGCTGCCTGTAAACGTAGAAGTAAGCTGCTTCCGTGAACTCTGAATAGAACCAGCAACACCTTGGGGTGAAGACACTGACCCACTTGCATATTCAGGGGCAAACTGACTTGCGGTACCTTGAGACTGGACAGAGCCACTGTAACGTCTACTCACTCCTTGTGAGGCAAAACCTGTAGAGGCCCCGAACTGAGCCCCAGAACTGCCCTGTGAGGCAGAGGTAAACTGCTTCTGGGAACTCTGAATAGTAGTAGGACCAGCAACAGCTTGGGGTGAGGACACTGCTCCACTTGCATATACAGGGGCAAACTGACTTGCAGTACCTTGAGACTGGACAGAACCACTGTAACGGCTACTCACACCTTCTGATGCAAAACCAGTAGAGGCCCCAAACTGAGCTCCAGAGCTGCCTGTAAACGTAGAAGTAAGCTGCTTCCGTGAACTCTGAACAGTAGAAGGGCCAGCTTGGGGTGAGGACAGTGACACACTTGCATATCCAGGGGCAAACTGACTTGCGGTACCTTGAGACTGGACAGAGCCACTGTAACGTCTACTCACTCCTTCTGATGCAAATCCAGGAGAGGTCCCAAACTGAGCCCCAGAGCTGCCTGTAAAGGTAGAAGTAAGCTGCTTCCGTGAACTCTGAACAGTAGAAGGGCCAGCTTGGGGTGAGGACAGTGACACACTTGCATATCCAGGGGCAAACTGACTTGCGGTACCTTGAGACTGGACAGAGCCACTGTAACGTCTACTCACTCCTTCTGATGCAAATCCAGTAGAGGCCCCAAACTGAGCTCCAGAGCTGCCTGTAAACGTAGAAGTAAGCTGCTTCCGTGAACTCTGAACAGTAGTAGGACCAGCAACAGCTTGGGGTGAGGACACTGCTCCACTTGCATATACAGGGGCAAACTGACTTGCAGTACCTTGAGACTGGACAGAACCACTGTAACGTCTACTCACTCCTTGTGAGGCAAAACCTGTAGAGGCCCCGAACTGAGCCCCAGAACTGCCCTGTGAGGCAGAGGTAAGCTGCTTCCGTGAACTCTGAACAGTAGTAGGACCAGCAACAGCTTGGGGTGAAGACAGTGATACACCTGCATATCCAGGGACAAATTGACTTGCAGTACCTTGAGGCCGAATTGATCCACCATAAGCAGTGCCTCCCTGCAGGGTAAAGAGAGCAGAGGATCCTGACTGGGTGCCAGAGCTGCCCATGTAGGTAGAAGTAGGCCGTTTCAAAGAACCCAGGACAGAAGTGGATGGACCAGCTTGGGGTGAGGACAGAGATCCACTTGCATATCCAGGGGCAAACTGACTTGCAGTACCTTGAGACTGGGCAGAACCACTGTAAAAGCCACTCATTCCTTGTGAAGCAAAACCTGTAGCAGCCTCAAACTGAGCCCCAGAGGTGCCTTGGGAGGCTGAAGTAAACTGCTTCTGTGAACCCTGAACAGTAGTTGGACCAGCCACAGCTTGGGGTGAGGACAGGGAGACCCCTGCAGAAGAAGGTTGAGATCCAGGGACAAACTGACTTGCGGTACCTTGAGACTGAGGTAATCCACCATAAGCAGTGCTACCCTGCAGAGTGAAGCGAGTAGAGGATGCTGCCTGGGTGCCAGAGCTGCCTGTGAAGGTAGATGTGAACTGCTTCCGTGAACTCTGAACAGTAGTTGGACCAGCCACAGCTTGGGGTGAGGACAGTGATACACCTGCATAAGTTGGAGATCCAGGGGCAAACTGACTTGCGGTACCATAAGACTGGACAGAACCACTGTAGGAGCTGCTTATTCCCTGTGAGGCCAAACCAGAAGAGGCCCCAAACTGAGCCCCAGAGCTACCCTGGGAGGCAGAGGTATATTGCTTATGCGAACTCAAGACACTAGTGGCCTGACCGGAAGTGCTTTGGGGTGAGGAAATGGGCTTTACGTAACGGGTCCCTCCCTGAGATGTAAACTGACCAGAAGCTCCGGTTTGAGACAGAGAACCAAACCTTGAAACTGCTCTAGAAGACCCACTACCTGAGGACTGGCTATAAATAGCTTGGGGTGCAGACATAGGAGCACTGAGAGTACCCTGAGATAAACTAGGAGAGCTACTACCTCCTTGTACAGGGACATAACTACTAGATGCTAATTGAGTGCTTGACACAGACACACTAGGTGAACTTTGACCACTTGTGGACTGGCTAGAAACCTCCAGAGGTAAAGCATCAAGTTTGTTAGACATCAGGGATACTGGAGTATACAGACTAGAGGCACTGAGAGACTGGGGCACACCACTGTCAGTCCCTACTTGTGCAGGGATAGATTGGTGAGAACTTGCAGACAATTCAGCCCCAGAGCTGCCCTGAGATATGGAAGAGCCTTGAGCCTGGCTGGACAAGCTACTGTAAGAGTCACTGCCCTGACTGTACACAGATGAAGCAGCAGCATCTGTTGACCTCAATTCAGAACTGCTCTGAGGGCTAACTAGAAGCAGACTAGGGGAGCTTTGACTACTAGTAGACTGGCTAGATGCCAAAGGCATGGGCAGAAGCTGACTGGATGTCTCTGGAGACATGGGAGAGAAGTCAAGAGGACCAAGCTCTGCCGCTGCTAAAAGGGAAGAACCAGAAGTTAAAAATACACCCTGAGAGCTAGAACCAATACTGGGGGAACTCTGGTCACCAGTGGACTGGCTAGAAATGGTTAAAGAACCAAACTTGGTATTGGAGTCTGAGGTATACTGACTAGAGGCACCTTGGGACAAACCACTGTAACTACCATCACCCTGAGAAGATACATGTTGACCTGAGCTCTCTAGTAGTACAGGCCTACTTTGAGAAATGGAAGTGGCACCTGGAGCAGATGAACTGCTGTAAGAGATACTCTGAGAGAGCACAGGCGAAGAGGCTTCTGCTGATTGATGAACAGAGGTTTCCTGAGAGCTGAACACAGGTGAACTATCACTGGTGGACTGGCCAGAAACAACAAGCTTGGCAGGGTAGCTACTACTCTCTCCTTGGGTAGAAACAGGTCCAGAACCACTTGCAGCATACTGGGGTTGAAAACTAGCAGCACCTTGAAGGGTTGATCCAGAGGCAGTCAAACTGCTTGAAGGTTGAGCAACTACAGGCAAAGGCAAGGAAGCAGAGACAGAGCTGCTTGGAGCAGTTTGGGCAGGGGATGCCGACTGGGAGATACCGTGACCACCTTTGACAGACTGGTACAGATTCAGCTTTGATCCTCTTCTCAGGGGTCTATTAGAGAAACTGGAGCCCACTTCTTCAACAGGCGAAGTCCCAGTTACACGGGCCTCTGACATAGAAGACTGGGCGGCACGAGGTGAGAATGTGTCAGAAGGCAGACCCCATCGATTATGGGCATTGAAATAAGATCCACCTACAAAAAAAATAAAACTAAGACTTTTAATACAAGCCCCAATAAACAAGCTTCCTTGCAAATCAAGAAAAGACAACTCACCATTAAATCCATCAGCACTTCTCCAAAAAATGAAGAAGATCACTAGCAAGGGTAACCTACAAGTTTTAAAAAAACACATTAGCAAGTGTTTGCAAAGTCACTTATAAACACAGATTGAATGAATGAACTCACCTTTTCCACCCTTGATCCATGGCAAAAATCCAAAAGTGCTCCAAAACCCCAATGTTCACATACTCAAACCACCACAGAGAATCTAAAAATCCAAGCATACATGTAGCTGGGAGTAAGTGTTTTTTATAGGCCTTCACCAGTCCAATTAGAGCAAATGACTAATTACATCAAATATTGTTCACCTGGGAAACTAGTCGTTAAACGATAATTGATGCTTGCTTTGTGAAGGCTCCAATACTCTCTGCAGTTAAACATTTTAAGACAGCTAATTAGTCCCTAAAAGATATCCTCAGACATCTTGATGTATGCAAAATATTATGCTATATTTAAAAAATATATATATTAATTGTATTATGTGCTAATTATATTACTTTTACCTAAATAATTCATATTAAAATCATTGGTGTGCAAGTAAGGTTTTGCAAAGCAGAAAATGCCCCCCCCCCTTTTTATTGTCTGACTTAGCAACTTACTACTAATGAGTAGGCACAATTAATGAGAAGCACAATTATATTTGATTACTATCAGCATCATTATTCATTTATACCACATCAAGGTTTATTTCATGAAGCAAGTGTTCACATACATATTTTCAATATAGCGTTCATGCATTATGACAACAATCACTTCATTATGAGTTCACTTGATATCACTCACTTTACCACAGTACATATATTCATGGCACCAAAATAAATTATAATAAACATATTGCTTACACAAACATAAATCACACATTTGTATACAAAATGTAAAATAACAATACATGACAAATGAAAAAAATATATTGCTCAGTGTTTGATTTTACTCCATTTTACTGTGCTTTGTCCATTCCTTTGTAATGCATTCTATGAATATATGGCTTCTTTTCATACTTAATGATAAATATGTACTTTTATATATAGTGTATTCATTATAACGATGAAAAATTCATAGAATACATTAAGCCATTATACATTCAACTTGGCACTGATGCATACTAGTAGTTGATGCATACTTGTTCAGAATACAGTTGGACACACTGAGCTACACACACACACACACACACACACACACACACACACACACACACACACAAACTTTCACACTGCCGTGTAGCAACAATATTCATACAATATTTGCTTTACTATTCAGCAACACTTACATGATAAATAAATACCAAGAGCAGCAATGAAAACAACTTTGTATTCCATCAATGTAGACTCAGTGTACTTGCTCTGAGCAGAGAGAGTGAGTAACATCTAGAAGTGTAGAGGACAGATTAAATGAGAAAGAAAGTAAGACTAATGTTTGGAGTCTCGGGGATAAAACTCGGCCAGAGTGCTCTGAGGAATCCTCTTCAGCATCTCCTTGGGGAAGATTCTCAACAGCTGCCAGCCAATGTCCAGCGTTTCGAACACAGTTCGGTTCTCATAAGCACCTGTGGCACAAAACATGTTAGGCTCATTCTGAAATATCAAAAGATGCAAATGAGTTGTTTCTTGGAGAACTTCAGCATTACAACACTTGCTCACCAATGGATCCTCTGCAGTGAATGGGTGCCGTCAGAATGAAAGTCCAAACAGTTGATAAAAACACCACAGTAATTCACTAGTAAGACTTCAGTCCATCAATTAATGTCTTTGTCTCTTAAAAACATGCAGCTTTTCACTTCACAAGACATTAATTGATAGACTGGAGTGGTGTTTTTATCAGCTGTTTGGACTCTGGGACGGCACCCATTCACTGCAGAGGATTCATTGGTGAGCAAATGATATAATGCTAAATTTCTCCAAATCTGTTCCCACGAAGAAACAACCTCACCTACAATTTGGATTGCCTTTTTATTGTAAGATATTGTTCTTTTTTTAACTGATATTACACATAGCGATTTGAGAAAATCAAATCGTTTCACGCTTGGTGAGAACAACTGATTTGATGCGTTACATTTTTAATGCAATAGGGCGAGAATAAGATGAGATTTTTTTAATATCATTTCACAGGTACACTTCTGTTGTTACTTACCCTGAGAAATAAAATTCCTCTCAAATTTCTGTAAGAACTCCAAGTACAACAAGTCATCTGGTGTCAGTGCTTCTTCCCCAACCACGGCCTTCATTGCCTGCACATCTTTTCCGATTGCATAGCAAGCATACTGCAAAAGATGAGAAAATATTTAAATTTTTCATACACAATTTGCTTACAACATCAGATGAATAAAATAAAATAATATTTGCAGGAGGGCGAAATCTGGTGCACATAAGTGTTTGTGAGAGGGACCCAATGGTTTTAGTCACTACTGAGATGCTGTTTTTTCTTTATTTGTTTAATCTGCACTACAGTTTATATGTTTGGGGTTAGTAAAATAATAAGCAGCACACCACTGATAATAATAAAAATGATAATAAGGTAAATAATATTTTAAATCATTTAATCATTGTATATATTGATTTATTTTTACATTTTCTTTATGATTAATATTTACATAAATACCTCTGATATTTTTGGTTAATTGCTTTTAATAATTTAATGTAATGATTTCAGCAAGTATGTTGATTTATTTTTTTCATTTTTTAAATTGAATGTAATTTTTTTGTACATAACGCTTATTTTTTGTAAGTTTATTTATTTGTTTGTTTTAGTTTACATTTTTATGATTTAGTAATTATGCACTTTTACGATTTCATAATTATTAGCTTTTCATCAACTTATTAACCCGTTTGTGAAACTCCAGTTATTATTTTTATTATTAATATTTACTTAAATATTTTAAGTTAAATAGTTTTTCATAATTTAATATAATCTTTTTAGCAAGTATGTTGATTTATTTTTTATTTGTTTTTTATTTTAATTTTACATTTTTTTATTTTATTTTTTTATTTATTTACTTACATTTTTGTTGTATATAACTCTAGTTATTTTTTCATTATTGTTAATATTTACTTAAAATAAAACAAATATAGATTTTAAGTTAATATTTTGTAACAATTTAATCATCTTTTTTTAGTAAGTTTATTTATTTGTTTGTTTTATTAGTGTTTTTGTTTTCATTTTCATGATTTAAAAATTATTAGCTATTCATCAACTTACTAACCCCAGTTTGGGAAACTCTCATTATTATTTTTATTATTAATAATTTACTTAAAATACCTATAACATTTTAAGTTAATATTTGTAATAATTAATTCAATATACACACATATATACACACACACAAATAAATATATAAATATAAATATAAATATATATATACACACACACACACACACTAGCTTTTCATCAACTTACTAACCCTAGTTTGTGAAACTCAGGTTATTATTTTTATTGTTAACAGTTACTTAAATACCTCTGATCTTTTAAGTTAATAGTTTTTTATAATTTAATGTAATCTTTTCAGCAAGTGTTGATTTATTTTTTATTGAGTTTTTTTATTTTTATTTTACTTTTTTTTTTTTTTTTTTTACTTTTTTGTTGTGTATAACTTTTTTTTCCCATTATTATCAATATTTACTTGAAATACCACTAAGATTTTAAGTTAATATTTTGCAACAATTTAATCATCTTTTTTTTGTAATTTTTTTTTTTTTTTTTTTTTTGCTTGGTATTATTATTATTTTAATTATTAAAATGTACTTAAAATACCTCTAAGGTTAAATTTTTATTAGATTATTAATTTCGAGTAAATGTAAATCTAAAAATGTTATTTAAGCAGCAAATACGCTATATATATATATATATATATATATATATATATATATATATATATATATATATATACTTACCAGCTGATTAGAAACATCTGAGTGGTCTTTGCGTGTCATTCCTTCGCCAATGGCTGACTTCATCAATCGAGACAAAGAAGGTAGTACATTGATTGGAGGATAGATCTGCACAGAAATATCAACAAAAACAGCATGTGAGATTAAAAATATTAAGCATAGAACTAATGTTCAGACTGTAAGCTTGTTTCCATGACTTGCCTGTCTGTTATGAAGCTGCCTGTCCACATAAATTTGACCCTCAGTGATGTAGCCAGTTAAATCGGGAATAGGATGAGTAATATCTGTGGACAGGAGATGAAAATAAGTAAGTAAACCATTTCAGATGATTAAAAGATTAAAAGAAGAGTAGGTAGATGTTTGCTAACCATCGTTGGGCATAGTGAGGATTGGGATTTGGGTGATGGAGCCATTGCGTCCCTCCACACGTCCGGCCCTCTCGTATATTGTTGCCAGATCAGTGTACATGTATCCTGGGAAACCACGTCGACCAGGAACCTCTTCTCTAGCTGCTGAGACCTTCAAGATGATAGGGTTTAACACTTAGTTACAAAAAGCATGTTTTGCCTTGATACTAACGACTGTGAGTATACATTTACAAGAGCTGTCAAATCGATTAACTTCAAAACACTTAGATATGGTCTTATAGCCCTTTTCTGACTTGTGAGCAGCCACAATGCGCAGCCGCAGGTCCTCAGTGAGCTCCTTTGTCTTAGCCATGACTGTCCACAAGCCAACAGCAGAGAGCTTCTGTTTTTCACCTGTTGAGTTGATTGAAACAGCTGTTCCCAATGAATCAGGGCAATTAGGATGCTTTAAACCAGCTTGGACTATTTGGAATGGTATAGAACTTTGGATTTTCCCATAGTCTGTGACAGTTTGCAAAGGGTATGAATAATTTTGGACATGCCACGTTTTGTTCAAATGTAAATAAAAGCTGAGAAATATTTTTTTTCACAATGATGCCTCTTGTACATTGTCTTATTATCTTTTGGGAGAAGCCTGTGTCATTTCCGGTCAAAAAAAAAAAAAAAACTTGCTGGTTGAATAAATGTAACTTCAAGTCAGAATTTGCCAGGGGTATGAATAATTTAGAGCTTGACTGTATATATTATGTAAACAAAAACCTTTATTTTGGAAGGGATTATTCGCGATTAATGGATTTGACAGCCCTAAAGTTCACACGTTGTACCTCTCGTAAAGCCTCCGCATAAGAGCTCATGTCAGTCAATATGACCAGCACGTGCTTCTCACACTGGTAAGCCAGAAACTCAGCTGAGGTAAGCGCAAGGCGAGGGGTGATGATGCGTTCAATCCTGCAACAGAAAATCAAACATTTTGGTCCATGTCACATCAAAATACTTAAAAAAAAAATTATTTACTCACATTCATGTCAATTCAAACCTGCATGACATTTTGAAGGATTGTACTTGGGATTGTTCTTTCTTTACCTCATTTAATTTTCGTCCACTTGAAATCATTTAGACTTTTATGTATGTTTTTATAGTGCATATTTAAAACCTAAAAGGCTTTATACAGGTTTCGAATGACATGAGGGCGAGTAAATAATGACATCATTTCATTTTTGGGTCAACTATCCCTTAAATTTTCAAGAAAATTTGAGAAGATACTGACGTAGGATCGTTGGCCAAATTTAAAAAGAGGCACACGTTGTCCATGGACCCATTCTCTTCGAAATCAGACTTAAAAAATCTTGCAGTTTCCATGTTGACCTAAAGATACAAGTAATGTCATGAAGTTATCCCATTGGTGTTGATGTAGATTGCAAACTTTTAACCAAAAGTGCTCCTCACCCCCATGGCAGCAAACACAATGGCAAAGTTCTCTTCACTGTAATCCATCACATCTTTGGACTTCTTCACCAACCCCGCCTGACGACAGATCTGTGCAGCAATCTGAAAAACACATATTACAGTGAGAAAAAAAAAACAAAAAAACAGGTTCAAGGTTCAATTGTTAGGTAATTAAATTAAAATAAAATAAAAATTAAAATAGGCATTTTGGGTATTTTCCACAGTATTGCTGTGCTAAGGTGTGTCCAAGAATGCAGTGGTTAAGAAACTATAAATAGCATTGATCTGAGTTAACTGTTTGTATATTATTTGTACATATGTTTATGTCTGCTATTGCTATATTGCATTTTACATACACTACTGTTCAAATGTTTGGTTGTCAATAAGACTTTTTTAATGTTAAGTAAAACATTGTCTCTTGTGATTATCAAAGCTGCATTTTTTTTACCAAAATTATTACAATTTAAAATAAGTGTTTTCTATTTAAATGTATTTTAAAATGGAATTTATTCCTGTGATGCAAAACTGAGTTTTCAGCATTATTACTCCAGTCTACAGTGCCACATGATTCTTCAGAAATTATTCTAATTTGCTGATTTGCTGCGCAAGAATTCATTATTATTTCATTCATTATGATTATCAATGTTGAAAACAGTTGTACTGCTTAATATTTTTGTGGAATCCATGATCTTTAATAAATAGAAAGTAAAAAACAGCATTTATTTAAAATATAAATGCAAAATATAATTACAAAGTAATATTACAAATGTCTGTATTGTCACTTTTGATTAACTTAAAGCATTCTTACTAAATAAAACCAATAATAACATTAAAAAATGTGTGTGAGTGTGTGTCTTTTTTGTGAATCGCCTTTTATATGTGACCCTGGACCACAAAACCAGTCATAAGTTTTAATTTTTTAAAGCCAAAAAAAAAAAAGGCAAATAGGACAATATTTGGCGAGATACAACTATTTGAAAAACTGGAATCTAAGGGTTTAAAAAAAAAAAATCAAAATATTGATAAAATCGCCTTTAAATCGATCCAAATTAGTTCTTTGCCATGCATATTCACTGTAACAAATTGCTGTAAAAATTACAGCAATATTTTACAGCAGCGGGTTGTATTTCTTATAATACAGCCAATACAGCATATTGCTGTAAACCGCAATGCATTCTGGTAAATTTCAAATCTAAAGAGGCGGGATTATCTTTAACGGTCGACATTTGGGAGCAGCAAGAAGAACGATTCATAACTGTGGTAAGTAAGTGTCTTATTTCTGTTTTATTTTTCATAATTTGTAACTGTATTAGAATATTAAAGAATATAAGGTGTCATAAACATTCGCGGTAACCGCAGATTAACGAATCCTCCGTCCGCGGAGCACGAGAGAGACTTGTGCGGGGATTCGGCACTGCAGTCGCGGAAGGATTACACACACATTCCCCTGCCTTATATCGGCTATAGGCGTAACATCTCTGGGTTCCTACGTTAAGAATTACAAGCTTCATTGGCAAAAGATGTGATTCACGGCGACGTCGTGCTGATCAGCACACTTTCTCGTGATTATTTTATGATGTACAACAAATTTGCACAGGCAGCCATCTGTTAACACGGGCACCGAAATAAAACGCGTATTTAGGGCTCGCGATTCGCGGTCAGCCGCTCACGGAGGATGTGTGTCACGTAAACTCTGAACGGTGCTGTTAAAGTGGTTAACGTAAGCAGTGAGATGTACTAGCACCTTTGATAACTTGCTTATTCGCTTATTGTTTGAATGTAACGTTAATGCTTTTTGCTAACTTTGATTTGAAGAATGCCTTAATCCAGCCCATTGTCCTGTCTGGCCTGTTCGCAGCATATTACATATTCTGGACTAACGTTATCAAGAGGAGACAGACGGAGTTTTGGAGTTCATACAAAGGTAATAGTTGCATTCTAACAATCTGAGTACCTGCATTTTACATGTAGATATGATAGAATATGTTTCTCAACTCAAGTAGAGAGAGTTTTTTTAGGGAGAATAATTCAGATGTACAAAAGCTAAAACTAATGTGAATTACATATTGTCTGCTTCCTGACTGTTTTGTAGATATTTATCCTGAGAGAGAAACAAAGAAGTTGAAAGGAAAAGACCCATCTAAAACGACAGAACACAGAAGAAACCAGCAGAAGTGAACCCAAGTTACCAGTTTTCTTTGCAATGCGAAGGATTTTCAGCAGAATTACTGACATGTAAGTACACATACACCAAGATCTTTTTCCTTTTATTATGTTATTTTATCCTTTATCTACACTAGCGTTCAAAAGTTTGTGATCAGTAGGTTTTATGTTTTGAAATAAGTATCTTCTGCTCATAAAGGCTGCATTTAATTGATAAAAAATACAGAAAAAACTATAATGTTGTGAAATATTATTAAAATGTTTTATCCATTTTAATATACTTAAAAATGTAATTTATTTCTGAATTTTCAGCATCAATACACTAGTCTTCTAATTACTCCAATGTCCTTTAGTGATCCTTTAGAAATTATTGTATATGCTGATTTATTATCAATGTTAGAAGCAATTGTGCTGTTTAATATTTTTATTAACCTGTGATACTTTTTTCAGGAATCTTATATATTATACTTATATATAGTATGTTACATTGAAATTGATTGTAAAGATTTAAATTTTTAGATAAACTTTATCTTTTAAATAACTGCTGTTATTTGAAACGTATTCATCAAAGAATCCTGAAAAAGTATCACAGGCTCCAAAACATACACTGACAACATTGACAATAACATTGACAATAAATCAGGATATTGATAATAAATGAGAATGATCTCTGAAAGATCATGCAACACTGGTGTAATGATGCTGAACATTCAGCTTTGCATCTCAGAAATAAATTATATTTGAAAGTATAGTCAAATATAAAACTTGTAATAACTTGTAAAAATTGTAATATTTTTCACAATTTTAGTGTTTTACTGTTTAATATCATACTGATCTAACTGTAACAATCATCACTCTCTCTGCCTTTGACTGTATCTGTCATCCCTCTGTCTTTGTCTGACTGTATCATTGTTTTGTAAAATATCTAATGTATTGCCCTTTTTGTTCTTTTATATATTTTTTTAGCCACTCTGCATCCTGGGCTGGAACAGCATCTGGATCTGAACTGTTCTCCTTTTTCGATCAGAAGTTTTTTTGGACTCACTTGAGGGCTTGTTGTTTGGCCATGTTGGACTGTCCATGAAGTTGTGAAAATTCATCACTGTCTTTATGGTATTTCGAACCATTTAATTATAACCATGTTGCTTAACTTGATGTTGGTTTCAACTTTGGCTAAATATTGGTTAACCTTAATATTTAGCAGCGTAATATGTTTCAAGTAAATATTTTCATGCCCAATTTATTTTGGAATTCAGAATAATACTGAATACACTGTTCTATGACATTTCTTTCATGCAAATTTGAGAGTTAATAAATAAGAGATTTTTTAAATAAAATTGGACCTGTTTATCAAGATTAAGATGTGTCAAATTATTATTATTTTTGTTTTTATTAAATAATAGGTGCACTGAGTTTCATACTATACAACACTTTATGCAGTTAAATATTGTTTAAAGCTTATGCAGTTAATAAATTGTTTAAATTGCTAGTCATTATTATTCAGCAATCTGGAAAATAAATACTGCAAATAAAGAATATACAAATTAAAGTAGTACAATATTTTTACAGTGAAACGTTATTTAATGATTTCCAGTACACTTGTAAAATTGCAAACTATTGCTGCAATTTCACAGTAGCAGCTTTAAATAATGTATATATCGTTGCTAGTATATATATACAGAAAATTGCTGTATTTTAACAGTAAAACTGTAGTTAATCATTTACAGTGCACTTGTAAAAATTTACAGTATTGCTGGCAACCAAAGTTGCCAGTAACTTGCTGTAAATTTTACAGTAAAACTGTAGTTAATCATTTACAGTGCACTTGTAAAAATTTACAGTATTGCTGGCAACCAAAGTTGCCAGTAACTTGCTGTAAATTTTACAGTAAATTTTTTACAGTGTTACTAATCAAAATGTAAGTTTTGATATATTTAAGGTAGGAAATTTACAAAATATCTTGAAACATGATTTTTACCTAATATCCTAATGATCTTTGGCATAAAAGAAAAATTTATAATTTCGACCAATACAATGTATTTTTGGCTATTGCTACAAACCCGTGCTACTTAAGACTGGTTTTGTGGTCCAGGGTCATGTATAATCATGCTTTTACATATTCAGCTATCAAAATGAAAAACAGAGGAGAATGAAACACTTAAAAAACAACAGTGGTCTCACCTCATTGTGGGGTAGACCAGCTGCAGAAAAAATAGGGATTTTTTGACCTCTTGCAATACTGTTCATGCCATCAATGGCTGAGATGCCGGTCTGGATCATCTCCTCGGGATAAATACGACACTGAGGATTAATCGGCTGACCTACAGAAGGCAGGAGAAAATTGGATGGTAAACACAATATCAATACTCAAAAATGCCACTGATGACAATTTGTGAGTGTAAAAATTTATGTGGCCTCATTGAAATGTACCCATAATGTCCAAGTAGTCTTCCGCCAGCACCGCAGGCCCTCGATCAATCGGCTTTCCAGAGCCGTTAAAGACCCGACCTGTAACAGACTTCTAGTTTTAGCAAAAACACATGATAAAAATTATCACATGACTTCAGAATATCTCCTTTTTAATTCTTACCCAGCATATCCTCAGACACAGGGGTGCGCAAAATGTCCCCTGTAAATTCACATGTGGTCTTTTTGGCATCAATACCAGATGTTCCCTCAAACACCTAGAAATGAAATAATGAGGAGTGCTAGAGATCAGATGTTCACAATAGGGGAAAAAATTTAAAACAGGTATTTCAGAAAGTTTTAGTTCCTGACCTGAACCACAGCTTTGGAGCCTGTGACCTCCAGCACTTGTCCGCTCCTCTTAGTGCCATCAGGCAGAGTCAGATGGACAATCTCAGCATACCTGGGGAACTGAATCAGATATTCAAATGTTACTGATCAACGGTTAACAGAACTTCAAATTAATCCAGCACTTTAGTAATGGTAAATCTGTACAGCGTTATTGAGTAAAAGCAGCCAAGCTGACATTATCATTTACAAGAAAATATTACATATTGTTTTTTATTTTATTTTTTATACTCAATAAGTAAGCAGAGAGTTGCTGCGCCACATTCAGATGCATTATGTTTTTAAAACACAACATGTGTAACAAGGGTAATAAATAATATAGAAATCCAATACCTTCACTTGATCCAAAATCACCAGGGGTCCATTAACACCAGCAACGGTTTTATACGCTGAGCACATAATAAATATCAATGTCACAAGAGTGTTTTTGTAGTCTAAATCAAATCACGAACAATTCAACACAAAGGCACTCAAATTCTACAAAGATTTGATTACATGAACAAAGATCAGTAAGCACTGCATTAAGAAAAATAAATACAGTAAAAAAAAAAATAAAGCACATATCACCTGATAAAATATGACATCATGTTATGGTCAAAGTGTCTTAAAAAGAAAAAATAAAGAAAAAGAATGAGAATGTCATTTGTAATGTATAAAAACATAAACCCAGAGAGAAATAAATAACAGAGATGCTCATAATCAGAAAATAAAAGGTCATGATGCTTAATAATGTGTTCTTCCTAACATTTGTTTTATGCTTGCTTAAGAGATAATGAGATTTTTTTTTAACTAAAAATACACTATATTTGAGAATTAACCTCTTTAAATTTCCAATTTATTAAAGCTCCTTGCATGTTGTGATGTCATCAGTGCATCTGATGAAGCTCCCATCTATGGCAAGCCAATTTAACATTATTGGTTATAACTAACTAATCTGTATTTTTATGTTACTAGCACTTATTTATATTTCTAGTAAAGAAACAAGTAACCAGGACCACAAAACCAGTCATAAGGGTATTTTTTTTTTTAATTGAGATATATACATCATCTGAAAGCTGAATGAAAAAAGCTTTCCACTGATGTATAGTTTGTTAGGATATGACAACATTTTGGCCAAGATACAACTAATCGAAAATGTGGAATCTTGAGGGTGCAAAAAAATCAAAATATTGAGAAAACCGCCTTTAAAGCTTTTCAAATGAAGGTCTTAGCAATGCATATTACTCATTAAAAATTAAGTTTTGATAAATTTATGGTAGAAAATTTACAAAATATCTTCATGGAACATGATCTTAATATCCTAATGATTTTTGGCATAAAAGAAAATTTGATAAGTTTGACCCATACAATGTATTTTTGGCTACTGCTACAAATGTAGTAGTACTACTTAAGATTGGTTTTGTGGTCCAAGGTCACAATTTTACTAGCAGCTAATCATTACATAACGCACATTATGGCGGAATAGTCCCGCCTTCTAAATAAAAGTGCCAATCACAAAAGGGTAAAGTCATTGCAGCTGCCATTTTAAAGCTCTGGTTGCTACAGAGAAAGTCAGTTATAAGCTTTTTAAAAATAATTTTGAGACAGTTGTCAGATTTCATTGGTGATTTCAAATATGAAGTTTAACTCTAAGATTGGTGAACATATTTGGAAAAATTTGATGTTTCCCACTCAAAGAGATATGAGCTGTACTTGCAAGACTGAAATAGCTTCCCAAGAGGCGTTTCAAAGATGGCTGCTTTAAAGGGACTTTTTTATACTTCTCTCAATAGAGGGTTTTCACGACGCATCACCAATTGGCCATTTTGGCTGCCCTGAATGTAAACAATGCCACTGAACCGAACAAAATTCACAAATAGGGGTGGGCGGTACACCGGTGTCATAGTCAGCACCGGTGTGACATTGCGCCACGACATGGATTTTCTAATACCGTCAATACCGTAATAAATCAATTATGTGCCTCGAACGGCTGCATTTACATCAATAACAGCTAATTCTAAATAATAAGGCATTAAATTTTCTTCAAACGTTCAGTTGTGGTCTGAATACCTGTCCTTATACTATATATCTTGTTGTAAATAAAAAAGTAAAACATATTCGTATCAGCTTTGCAGGTGGTAGGTAAAAGGGGAGTGGCCATTAAACGACTGGTGAAACACCGTGAAGAAAGGTCGGGCCTGTAGCCTATACCAGGGGCGGAGTGGCAATCGGGACGACCGGGACTTTTCCCGTCGGCCGGCCGAAGGATTTACACAGCGGATCACAAATTGAGGGGGCGCGAGGAGAACGCGACCGGCCTGTTTACTTTTACTTTCGATTTTGCGATAACGCACACTCTGTGTGAAGGGAGCAGCACATCTTATAACGTTAATAGATATTTGTCAGTGAGTACAAGATTGCAGCAAATCCTCCAGTCTATGTTTGTCATCTCTCTTTACTTTCGACCCGTGATCATTCAAATCTAAAGGTCATTGTACACTGAGTCCGATTTTCGTATGCGTTTTTTTAGTTTTCTCATATTCGCCATCCTTATCAAAATGCTTATTATGGATGCGAAAATGCAGAAAATCAAACACGATCCGACTTTTTTTATGACGGACGAAAGTTTTAGAGGCAGTGTGTAAACTCGATTAACATAACCTGTTTTTTTTTAACGTGCAAAAATCTCGGACGAAAATTTCGTACTCATGCGTGCAATGACATTAACTCCAGCAGCTCGTGTTGGATGCAGGGTTGCCAAGTCCGTGTTTTCCCCCACAGAATTGGTCTACTTTTAAACTGTTGCCATGGGTTGATTTCCCCCAGTTATTTAAAGGTTTTAAATATTGCAGAAATTAAATTTCAATAAAAAATAATTTTTGTTTTGTTGTACACTGTTAAGTAAGATCTTTAGGTTTTTTGCAAAATAAATATGTTAAGAATGCATACTCTCCCATGTCTCGTTTTGATAAGGATACCTACCATTTACTTATTATATTATAAAAAATATTAACTTTATTCACATACTAAAGGGACAGGACAGGCTACTCCTCCCAAAATGTACCAAAAAAAGTAATACCGTGATATTATACCGTCACCGTTCAAAAGATGAAAAATACCGTGATATTAATTTTAGGTCATATCGCCCACCCCTACTCACATATTTAGCTGATTATTGCTGCTGAAAATGGTAAATTATTGTTATGCTTTGGGCTGTATAATAATCGATCAGACCAAGAAAAACATTTGGAGTACTATAGACTGCCAAAAGTTTTAACAAATCAAGAAGAAAAGTGCAAAAAACTGTGTGAGGAACAAAAGGTGTTTGTGGTTGGCCAAACCAACCAGGATTTCCAGGGCAAGAATCCTGACAACATTCGTGTTTGTTTATCATATCCGGACAGGTAGTTGCAATATTGGGCTAATCCCTGCTGAAAAAAACAGCTAAAAAGGTTTCCCAGCCTGACCAGCCTGGAAAAGTGGCCAAAACCCCTCTAAAACCAGCCTGCCACCCAGCTATGACCAGCTAAAACCAGGCTGGTTGACCAGCTAAAACCAGCCAACCAGCCTAGGCTGGTTTTAGCTGTTTTTTTCACCAGGGATATCTTAATTAACACTGCTTGTATGTATCTTTACCACCTAATAACTTTAGTTTGTTAAAATAATGCGCCCTTTCCTTCTTACAAAGTCCTTCTCTATATGATTTTGCAGCTTCCACACATTTTTTCCCTGGTTTAGAGAGCATATATTAGCAGAACATGTATTCAGTAGTACATTAACCATGCAATCCATGCTGTTGTTTACATCCGAGTATCTCCAATATGGCAATATGGTAAGTGCAAACCCTCTACAGTCACTAGTATCTTTCAGTTTTACTTTTAACATCTCATCTTCTTTTTCATTGTTACAGGTAACAAATGTTACATTTTGGTCATTCAATTCTATAGGGATCTGTGGTTAAGATACTGACTATTTGTTTAAACTAGTATGTATTCCAATTGTTTTTGGTACTTATCAGTAACTATTTAATAGGTATCAGTACTTCTATATGTTACTTAATAAGAAATAATAAGCAATTAAAAATAAGTAGTTACATTAATATAGATAATTCTTACAAGACTAGTCTAAATGTTAAAGTGGCTTGCCATGTCGCCATCACGATGCAGATCCTGCATGCATAAACCTGCATCACGCTGATTTCTAACGTAATATGTGGTGAAAATCCAACCAAACGTTCCATTTATTTTAACATAACGCAATTAGACATAAACAATACGCATTTGCAAGGAAAATGTCCTCTAGTTAGAAAGCTGACCCTGGATTCAACTGACCGCATATACGAATCACAGATGTATCTGATATGCTAAAAATTAACGATAGATGCTAAATGTCTGCAGCTGGAAATAACATGACGAGAATGATTAGCACATGCAGTGAAATACAGAGCACGTCATTCATTCGTTGCGACATACACACATCATTTGATCGCTATGGTGGTGGGTTTCTGTTTGTAAGGGCCCTTCATAGATATGGGGTTATTTTTGTGTCTTTATTATTCAAACAAACATACTGTGTTTGAGAGTAAAACTAATTATTTTGTAATTAAAAAATAAAAGTTTGCAAAAAAAGTCTTCTTAAATCTCAAAAAATAAATAAATTGATAACAAAATTATTTGCAGTGCGTGTAATTTTTTTTTTTACAATCTTTATTTTTCTTTGTGCACTTCAAACACTTTTCATTGCGAAACCACAAATGTTGCTCTCCTTTCTGCTGTCTTTTTTTGCGGGTCTAAACATTTTTTTGCGAGTTGAAAAGTTTTGCTTGCGAGTAAAGCTGTATTTCAGTGGGCGGTCTCTATCTACCAGGGTAAAAAGCTTTTTGCTATTGGTCAAAGTGACCGGTTGACCACGCCCACTACGTTTCCCCGCCACTGCCGTCAGTCTGACTGACTTCTATCAGCCGTGCCGAACAACATGTTGTCTACTGAGTAAGATAGATACTAATACTAACTAATTTAACATCTTAAACCCCGTGACAAGTGAATTTATGTAGTCTCTCTTCTCATGCTCACCCATTTAAATACTTAACGTTTAACGTAAGCCCGTCTGTAGTTCGGTGATACCGTTGAATAGATTTGATTATCCATTATAGCTAACGTTAGCTGCCAGAGCCCCCAATAGTAAAGCGACAGGCCAATATTTTCAGTTTTTATAGAGTATAGCTCCAGTGAAGTCTGGTGTAGGTAATCTTCGGTTAAAAATATTACAGGGCTCTCAAGTTTTGGAAAAAGTTTGGAGTGAGATTTTATCTGTTAGGGGAGGAGCCACTCAAATATTTGCAGCAGCGGCCCCTCGGCCCCATGCAATTCTCTCCAGTTTTTGGTAAAAGTTCAACTATCTATTGTTCATAATTAACCAGCACAAAATAAAAAATATAACAACTGGTAGATCTGCTAAGTCAAATTCATAAAAACAAAATGTTTTAAATATTTCAAAAATGCATATGTATTAGAGCTGCACAATTCTGAATAAAATGAGAATCACGATTTTTTTGCTCAGAATAAAGATCACGATTCTCTCACGATTCTGGAGAACTTTATTTTAAAGATTTACCCCTGAACATTAGGTTATCAAACAGCAGTAAAATAGCAGTGAAATAAGACATAATAAACTTTGCTTTTAAATTTAAAGAAATGTAATGAAAAATAATGTAATAATGTAAACAAAAAAAATCACAATTAAACATTAAAAAAATAAACATACAAAGGTATTATGTCAGAGTAAAGCGATTTAAAGATTTAAAGATTCTTAGCTAGAAACACTAGCCTATCATCATTTGTGGCTGTCAACGTGCACTCTGTGGGATGCCCAAGTTTACTTCACCACTTTACAAATAAATCCTAATCTAATCATGACAAACTATATTGGAAAGGTCTAAGGCTCCTAAATAGATATTTCACACTTTTTTTGTGTTACAAATTATGTAGGAAAATAATTTATGACAAAAGTTTCATAGATTAATTTATGACAAGAGAACACCTCAAAAATCTACTTCATAACAGGAGTTCTGACCTTTTTCACAAACAGACTTTCTTGTTGCCTTTTTCCCTATTACACATTAGAAATAATAAGAAATGATATATCAGATGAAAACTTAAAATTTCAAAATTCATCCTTTCGAATGCCATTTTAAAATCAGACATTGAATTAACATGGAAAATGTACATCAAAATCATATTACTAAATGTTCTTGTCCATGAATTGTAGTGGACCGCGCATTCTAGGGCCCAGTTTATGGCATGGGCCCCTCCCTGGCCACAATAGTGGACAAAGGTTTGCTACATTTTGATTGGATCTTGGTGGACTAACATAAGCAAACTGTCCAACGCCATCAGATAAGGATGCCAGGACAACTGCCAGACACCTCTTAGAGGGCAAGAAGAGACCTTTGGGGCAAAACCCAGGAAAGCACAGAACTTCCTATTGGTCAAGATGCAGTTTCTGCCCTTCACCCACCTTGAGACTGTTTTCTAAGGTTTGGTCCTGTGACGGTCATAAAAATTCCTTAGGATCTCCAGACGCAGCAGCAGTGGGGGAAACAAAGAGAGATCATAAAGATCCATCCAAATCCATTCATAACTATGTTTTCAAACCTTGAACTGATGCGAACCATAACACACACATCTTATACTTATTCAGAGAAATAAGTATTCTCACTGACAGCGATGTGTAGTGCAACATCTTACACAAACTCAGCTGTTAATGGACAAATGAATGCATGCATGACAGTTCAATCTTTTCCCATCATGTTTGGACTTAATGTGTTCATTACATGACCAAATGTTTTCTGATTGTGTTTTGGAAAATGAGAAATGCACCAGTAAAACATTATTGACACTTTTCTAACTTTGTGTTTGGACTATGCAAATGACTTCCACAAGAGGAAAGAAGGGTGGGCTACCCCATGTTCCCCCACTCTGATGGAACATGGAAATGGAGAAGCACCAAATTGCAATCTCCTCCTCATCGGAAAGGTATAAAGGTACCTCTCCAAAAGACACTCCTTGTTCTGAGTCTGAGTCCCGTAGGGGAAGGGACACTAACAGAGCAACAAAGTACTGAGTCTGAGTCCCGTCGGGGAAAGACATAACAGTTACACCAGTTCTGAGTCTTAGGCCGCAAGGGTGAGACAGTAACAGATCAAACTTCTTTCTGAGTCTGCGGCCCATTACTGGGAAGGCAGCTACAGATACCTCCATTCTGAGTCTCTAGCTCCACAAGAGAGAGACACTAACAGACACAACCATTCTGAGCCTACTGTCCAGAGAGACAGAAACAGACGCTCCACGCTTCGAGTCTCCAGCTTTGAGGCAGCAGCAGATACGACCACGTTCTGTCTGTGAAGAAAGAGATATTTTCCACGTTCAGAGTCTTCGTCCAGCGAGGCAACAACAGATGCAGCACGTCCTAAGTCTCCATCCGAGAGAGACAAAGCGGATTGAACAAGTTCTGAGTCTCTAGCCCAGAGAGGCAGAAGACCAACAGACATTTGCAACAAGGTTAAGCTCCAGCGAGCAAACCTTCACTTCAGGTACCTTGGCTTGCGTGTTCCAAGCTAAGGGCCTTCAGCACCTACTCCAGGGCCACATCTGCGTGTTCCAGATCTTAGGACCCTTTGGTGCTCTAGGAGATCAGCATCCTACAGCGCTTCATGCTCAAGGCTGTCGAAACGGATTCCTGCTCCTTTTCCCACTGACTGCTCCCAGCACAACCAGTGGAAGAATTCACCGCCACCGGACTGCTCAACCAACCACAGAGAACGTAAATATCACTTCCAAACCTCTTCCAGAGACCTTGGCATTGTTGTGTATTATCAGTATATGATCTTTCTAATTTACATTAGATATTATATAGCTGATTGCAGTTGATAACAAATTATAGCTCATTTATTTGTTTGATGCATAGTAAGGTTCTTCACCTTATTTGTCTCAGAGTAGCAACAGTTTATCTTTCCATAAGATAACATAGCTCTGACATAGCAACACCCAACTGAATCACTCGCATTTTATGTATCTTATGCACTTTATTCCTTTTGCATTTATGGTATTCATTTAATAGTTGATTACTCTTGTCTATATTTTGTTAATAAAATGTATTTTATTACACTTGTGTCTTCCTTGTGTTGATAATACAGTGAGAGGTTCTACAAGTTAGATATCCCACCAATCTTTCTTATGTGATGTACTCCTAACCGCACATTAAGTGACATGTGATCCAAGAATCATAACGTCATCAGTGATACGAGTACCCATCACTACACTATTTCGCCTTCTTAGTGGGCGAAAGCAGAACTCACTACATAATTGGCGTCCCTATGCGGGCCAAGTTAAAATGAGATGAGTCTCCTGTAAAATTCACTACAGAATTATAAAGATTTAAGATTCAATTCTTAATTTTCATGTCTCTGTTCAAAAATGGGAGTAACAGTTAAGGGGTTAATGGATATGGTTCCACTGCTCTGCTGGTCCATAAATCTGGCAAGATCAAAGTACTACTCTTTCAATATTCAAAGTGCTAATAGCGACTGAATTTTCCAAGCATGATACAGAGCTATCTACACAACTACACAACTTATTATAGCCCACATACTAATAACAGCCTAGATATTTTATGTAGCTTAATTTGCGCGCATTGGGGAGTCGCTCTCTAAATGCAAATAGCTTTTGAATGCGCGTGCAGGTTTTACTTTTGGTTTCGTTTTAACTATCGCGCAAAACTCTCGACGACGCTGAGCGTGCATTCTACAATACCAGAAATTTCTTTAACAAAACCATTTGAAAGTGGGTGGACACCAACGGGATTTTGAAAAGCGTGTCCCCAGTGGAAATTACGCTGCTGCGTGAGTGGATCTCTGCCGCTGAGTTATCATCTGATGTGAATGAATGCCGCGTTGTACAGTACATTGAGACAGAGGCGCCATGAATTGCATCTGACAGAATGTGCGCTGAAGATGAAGTTTAAATAGTTATGTAATGTTGGAGAGAATGGCGAACCTGTCACTGCATCAGCTCACAGCAGTATGTGCAGTAATTAAGCTAGCAAAAGTTTTGTAAAATATAAATAAATATATAATTGGCTGAATCGTATAAATGCTGGATTAAGATCGTGAGGGGGGTCGAATCGAGATCGCGATCTTTTAACGATTAATTGTGCAGCTCTACAGCATAACCAGGCTGGATACTGTCACGTGAAATAGGGGAGGTCTGGGTCCAAATGCAGGTAAAAGGGTTTTAATGAAAATAATAACAAAACAAACCAAAAGGCCAACACGGCAAACTAAACATAAACTGAAACATAAACTGAACAAAACTTGAAACAACGTCTAAGGCCAGGATCAGGAACACAAAGAGTAACAAGACAGACTAAAGACAATGCAGCCATGAAACAGGAGTGAGAAGTGAGAGCTCTTATAGTCCAGATAGTGAACAGATGTGGGTGATCAGTGCTAATGACAAAGACAGGTGAATGCAATCAGGAAGTGCAGTGCAGGAACAGCGACCTCGGGAGGCTGAGGGAAGACCCACAGCCCCGATCATGACAGTACCCCCTCCCTACGGAACGGCTCCCAGACGTTCCCAAAGTCTGGAGGGAGGAGGAACGGAGGAAGGCAACTCAGGGGGAGGGATGGCGGGGCAGGCCCGTGAAGCGGAGTCCCATGGACCGGCCTCGCCGCCCGAGGAATGCGAGCCGGCCCCGCCGCCGCGTCAGGAATAGAGATAGCGGTCTCCGGCGCGTCAGGCACAAAGATAGCGGGCTCCGGCGCGTCAGGCACAAAGATAGCGGTCACGGCCGCGTCAGGAACCGAGACAGCGGTCGCCTCCGCGTCAGAAACAAAGACAGCGGTCACTTCCGCGTCAGGAACAGACACGGCAGTCAGTGTCGCATCAGGAACAGAGAGCGCGGTCGCCTCTGCATCAGGAACAGAGAGCGCGGTCGCCTCCGCGTCAGGAACAGAGATCGTGGTCTCCGGGGCGTCAGGAACAGAGATCGTGGTCGCCGCGTCCGGAACAGAGAGCGCGGTCACAGCCGCGTCAGGAACAGAGAGCGCGGTCACAGCCGCGTCAGGAACAGAGAGCGCGGTCGCCTCCGCGTCAGGAACAGAGATCGTGGTCTCCGGGGCGTCAGGAACAGAGATCGTGGTCTCCGGGGCGTCAGGAACAGAGATCGTGGTCGCCGCGTCCGGAACAGAGAGCGCGGTCACAGCCGCGTCAGGAACAGAGAGCGCGGTCACAGCCGCGTCAGGAACAGAGAGCGCGGTCGCCTCCGCGTCAGGAACAGAGAACGCAGTCGCCTCCGCGTCCGGAACAGAGAGCGCAGTCACCTCCGCGTCCGGAACAGAAAGCGTGGTAAGGGCCGCGTCAGGAACAGAAACAGCGGTCGCCTCCGCGTCAGGAACAGAGACAGCGGTCGCCGCCACGTCAGGAACAGAGATCGTGGTCTCCGGGGCGTCAGGAACAGAGATCGTGGTCGCCGCGTCCGGAACAGAGAGCGCGGTCACAGCCATGTCAGGAACAGAGAGCGCGGTCACAGCCGCGTCAGGAACATAGATAGCGGTCGCCGCCGCCAGACGAGCGTCCTCCACTGCCCAACGAGCGTAGATGGCCGCCATCCACTCGGACACAGTCACCGTCTCCCTGAAAGGCAAAATCACCGTCTCCGCGGAAAAAATCCTCCCCGCTGGACCCATTCTGGATGTCTGCATTCTGTCACGTGAAATAGGGGAGGTCTGGGTCCAAATGCAGGTAAAAGGGTTTTAATGAAAGTAATAACAAAACAAACCAAAAGGCCAACACGGCAAACTAAACATAAACTGAAACATAAACTGAACAAAACTTGAAACAAGGTCTAAGGCCAGGATCAGGAACACAAAGAGTAACAAGACAGACTAAAGACAATGCAGACATGAAGCAGGAGTGAGAAGTGAGAGTTCTTATAGTCCAGATAGTGTAGAGAATTTTGGTTAGCTCAAAGAATTTAAGATGATCAATATATGTGTGTATATGCATGAGACTGTTTCTCTCATCACATATACACTGCAAAACTCCACCAGGTCTTATGACCAATGAATAGGATGAAATGAGTTATTTAAAACATACATTTCAGTCAGGGAAAGTAGTTTAACTCACAGGAAATCGTGTATAATAATCGTCATTAAATATACGCAATTTCCAGTTTCTGATCAGTAACAGTAATAATGATATCGACTGGTTTCTTTGTCCAGCAAATTGTTCAGTGATACCCATTACTCTGACGTTGGCCCGTCGTCACGGCAATGTATTTTTACTAATCAGAACGGAGTTAAAACAATTGAACAGAATAGGGCTTAAGGTAGCAATATGAGATCGAAACAGTTTAAGTGACTTTGTAATGTAAGCATTCAGCACAGAAGTCATTATGTGTGAATATATGGTTGTTTATTAAACTATTCTACTTACAAACGATCGCACATAGACAAACGTACATAAAACACAAATAGACAGAGAACGCGTGAGAGAGAGAGAGTAAGAGAGAGAGAGAGAGAGAGAGAGAGAGAGTAAGAGAGATAGACAGAAAGTGAGTTTGCAAGGGACAGGAATGAAAACGGTTCTGAACAACCTGAAATCGTTTCTTTTATAAAACGCCTTAAACGCAGCTATCTACGTTTGTAGAAAGGACGGATACTTGCAAGCTTGTTGTTGTTGTGCATTGGTTCCGTATGTGTTCAGTTCAGAAAGTCCTTTCCAGTTCCTTGAGAGTATTGCAGGCCTCCTCATCTCCACTGCTAGGAGAGACGCCCCCCCCCCCCCCCCCCATGGATCTGGGGGGAGGTGCGGGTGACGTGTCTTTGTGTCCAGAAGGCAAGCGAATGAGAGAGAGATGAGGGAAGGTTTATAAACCTGTAGGTCGTTCACGCCCACAGTTGGACCTTGTCCAATCCGGTTGATTTGAGTTTTGGAGGGAAGATTGAAAGTCTTTGTCTCTCAAAATGGTGTTTCGCATGTGGAAGCTGATTGGTTGTTTGGCCACAAAACTTTCAAAAGTTCAATAATACATATAAAGCAAGGAGTTATTAAGATGCCACAAACATTAACATTTAGGGAATAATAAATGCTGCTCATAGACACCAAACATGATCTATGTATCTTCTCGTTTGACTGAGTGATTCTAAATGTGAGAGTCTTAGCATGCACAATAATTCACCTATTACGGATTAATGTTTGAGGCCGACATACATAACAGAAACAACAATATAGGAAAAGGTAACACATTGATATGTGTACATTTCTATATAACTGTATGTGGGACTGTATGTCTGACTACTCTGGTGTACTACTCTGGTGTCTGAAGGGATGGCCAGAGGAGGTCGATCAAAGATTCAAACCCTACAGCCAGAGGAAGCTGGAGCTTAGTGTAAAAGACGGATGTGTACTCTGGGGAGCTAGAGTGGTTGTTCCGAAGAGGGGACGGGACAGCATCTTGAAACAACTTCATGACACGCACCCAGGTATGTCCCGAATGAAGGGCTTAGCACGTTCGTATGTGTGGTGGCCGGGGATGGATTCTGATATCGAGAAGGAAGTTCAGTCCTGCCACACATGTCAAGAAAACAGTAAATGTCCAGCTGGGGCACCGCTCCATCCATGGGAGTGGCCTGAAACACCCTGGAGTAGACTACATATTGATTATGCAGGTCCACACTTAGGAAAGATGTTTCTTGTGATTGTTGATGCACATTCCAAATGGATGGAAGTGTACCAAACAAATTGTGCAACCAGTGAAGCTACGATTGAAAAGCTAAGACAAAGCTTTAGTACACATGGTTTGCCACAGTTAATTGTTTCTGATAATGCAACTTGCTTTACAAGCCAAGAGTTTGAAGCATTCCTGAGGAAGAATGGAATACAGCACAAAACAGCTGCACCTTTCCACCCAGCATCTAATGGCCTTGCGGAAAGAGCCGTTCAGACATTCAAGAGAGGAATCAAGAAAACAAAAGGAGCGACTCTAGAAACTAGAATCTCAAGATTTCTGTTTAATTACAGAATCACACCACAGACTACTACTGGATTGTCACCAGCTGAAATGCTCATGTCTAGAAGATTGCGCTCAACATTAGATCTTCTACTGCCTGATGTGAAATCAAAGGTTCGTAAGAAACAACTCAAACAAAAAGAACATCATGACACACACAGTAAGTGGAGAAGTTTTACTGTTGGAGATGACGTGTACGTTCGTAACTATAGTCATGGACCAATGTGGATACCAGCCGTTGTAGAAAAGAACACAGGGCCTGTATCATATACAGTACAAACAGGAGATGGACGAATTATGAGACGTCATGTTGATCAGATCAGAAAACGACATGCAACATTGAGTGACATGTGCATTCCAGAACTGAGAAAAGAGCCTGAAAATCTTCCGCTTCCAGAGCAAACATGGGAAATGTTACCTACAGACTCTGTTGTTCCAACTTCAGTAGGAGGGGAAAACACGGAGCCTGCAGAAACAGTCCAGATTCAACCGTCAGCTGGAATTCCGCCAGAAGTGAGAGTAGAACAAACAGTGGCGCTGCGACGTTCTGAGCGCACCAGACAGACTCCAGCGTACCTGAAAGACTTTGTAAGATAGTGGTGAAATTCCCTCAAGAAAGAGCAAGAATGCGCTCTGGGATTCACTGGAAGGATGGTAGTCTACCCAACCTTCCTAGGTAGATGTTTCTTTTTCAAAGTTTACATAGATGTGTGTGTGTTGTGTAAAAAAGAAAAAAAAAAAGAATCACTTGTGAAACTGCTATAGAGTTCATGTTGAGTTTTATACCATTGTCTTTTGAGAAACAGTATAACAGTGTTTAATTCTTTTAAAATATCTAAGTTATTAATACTGTGTGGTATACTGGTAATTTTACAGTTATAAAACCAAGTAAGAAGAATGTTGAATGTGATATTGGTGTTTAAGCTCACCTGAGTAGTTTACACTTAAGGGGGGAGGGATGTAGTATCCTGAGATGGAAATATGTGTTACCACTCCACACCACTAGGGGGAAAAGTGTACCCTTAAGTCTAGCACAAATATCCTAGTAGAGTTAGAAGGTGATAACGTGTATGCATGACATGTGTGGTGAGTTCGGTTGCAATAAACCAGCATAAAGAATTAGGACTAATGTCATCAATTCAAGGAACAAGTTATCACAATAAGGAAAGTGTATCTGCATTTCTGTAAGAGTCTTATCTTGATGGTGGGGGGATGAGTTGGATAGTGACCAGAGGTCTGGCTCATAGCACTTAGGTGTTAATCATGGAGATAATCGGGGGAGAAGTCATTTAAGGAATATAACTAGTTATTTCATGTCTGATGGGCTCCAGGCACTACAATAGTGAACAGATGTGGGTGATCAGTGCTAATGACAAAGACAGGTGAATACAATCAGGAAGTGCAGTGCAGGAACAGCGACCTCGGGAGGCTGAGGGAAGACCCACAGCCCCGATCATGACAGATACTCACTGTGTTAGTACATGTGTATTTGATAGGAAGTATATCATAAATCATGAGCTGAGTTTAGTGAGTAGTTAAGAGTGATTTCATTATATGTTTTTTTATGTGTCTGTAAAATAATATGGCTTAAAAATGACAGTATAAGCATGCAAAAAACTATTTTGAAAAATGTGTAATTAACCTTTTGTGTAATTAAAAATGAAATATAAAAAATACAATTAAAAAAAGATAATTTAAAAAAATGCTTTTGTGCTGTAATTAAATGTAACCTAATTTAAATTAATTTAAAAATAAAAATCATTAGAAAACAACCACTAGATGGCGTAGAAAGCTCAGTGCCAGCACAAAATTACACAAATTGCGTGTTAACACGTAATCGCGTGTTAACACGTAATCGCGTGTTAACACGTAATTTCGTGTTAACACGTAGTTACGCGTTAACGCGTTTGTACAACACGTTTTGGCCCTAACGGCCTTCCATACAAAACTGATATTGGATCGACGTCGGAGATCAACGTCGTTTCGATGTCACGGGAGACGTCGATTCTACGTTGATTCTATGTCAGTTTGCTATCTGGGAACGTATCTGTGGGAACTTTTTTCTAGACGCGAAATACATATCAATAAGTATATTACTGCATTTTCCAACAGATATGTCCACTGAGTGGCGCTAAAAGAGTGTTTTTCACCTGGAACAGATGAATGTACATATGTTACGTTTTATGTTTGGTTTTGTATGTCACCACAGTTCTTACTTGAAATGTCCGTTGTAAATCTAATGCTCCGTGATGTTTTAAAATAACGTACCACCTGTACTACACCTAAATAGTACAAAATAGTATGAACTAAAGTGAATGTGACGTAAAAACGCAATTGCAAGAATGTAGTTTTAGCCTGTTTTTTGAACTCTCATCTTTCAGGTCTTTCATCGTGAGTTGTTTTTCACAGGATTCGTACGCACCGCTACGAGCTACCGAGCATATTTTTTACTTCCAGAAAGTGAAACATATGGAGCTGTAACCATACATGTGTATGAAAACGATTACAAGTGCTGTTTTACTGCCTCTAGTATTCATTTCTGTTGGAAACTGCAGTGGTATGTACTTATTGGTACGTTTCGTGTCTTGCGAAAAAGTTACCACAGCTAACCCTGCTGAAAAAAACAGCATATGCTGGTTAGGTATGTTTTGGTGCTGGGATGCTGGTGTTAGCTGGTTTATGCTGGTCCTTTGCTGGTTTATGCTGATACGTCTCAGAAACGGTCTCAAAGGGCAAGCCAGCCCAATGAGAAATGGATTCTTTTTAACCCCTTAACGCCTGAATTTATATAGCTGTATATAAAAAAATGTTTTATGTGTTTTTGCCTTTAAGTAGATGGTAAATAATGTTGAGATTATCAATTTCACTTTTGCACAATAAATAGAAATTTTGGTATGTTGCAAATTTGTGACAACAGGCATAATGACAAAAAACAATGTTTTATATATTCACCCTTTTTTTACTTATTTATATAAGGTAAGTTGTGCTAAGATACAAATATTAACCTGCTTATTGTGTGCTTATACACTCGACGTAATGAGGTGAAATATGTTTAAGTATTTTTGAAGTTATTGTAATATTTAGCTTTGTAGCATATTAGCGACAGTAGGCCATAAAGATCAAACTTTTCCGACTCATATCCATAACTTCGCGACCGGAGTAATTCTCGTGCGTAAACAAGAAATAAGTCCGTCACTTTACGATCCTACTAGAAAGTGCTTGTCAAAGGTTCCTAGGTCTGTAGCAAATATGCACTAACCGGCATTGGGGGGAATGCAGACGCTATATCGGCTGGTTGATTAAGTCAAACGGTTTGTCGCATATTTGTGATAGTCTTCGAGTCTTTTGCAGTAAGGTTTTTAAAAAAAAAAAATAATAATAAGTCATAGTTCAGACTTAAATTCTGATTGAATAAGTTGCTTAAACTATCCTATAATAACTGATATGCAGACCTGTGGCTGCACATGATTTCGTCCTGTGGTATAAATAACATTTTCTACTGGATGACACATCACTGCTGCACAATCATAGTCTGCCTACACGTTATCACATAGATAACATGTAAGAGCTACTGGTACATTTTAATGTAATAAACCTTAATTTAAAGGTCAGCTCAATTTTTTCCATTGTATCAAGATACTTTAAGATCTTCTTTCTTAAAGTTTAAAGGAAACAAAGAGCCACAGTAATTTAAGGCATATTAAACCAAACCTTTTGATCAAGAGTCATTTAAACTATGAAGAGCACCTTAACCCTAACAACTAAATTAGCAAGAGTTCTAGGCTTTAAATGTTTTGAAAAACAAATACGAGACATACAAAAAGAATTTGCTTTGATTCAAACATTTATTAGGGTTTCAATTCTAAAATACTTTAGGGGAGTAAAAGCGGCTTGAAGATGAGCTGCGGGATGGTTGAGGAGCATTCTGGGTGTTCATTGAACTGTAGCTACTTAAGACCTCAGAAGTTGAAGCACTGGATGTACCTTGACTGGCAACACTTGGATCATAGAGCTGGGAGCCAGGGGTATGCTTGGTAGACAGGCTTTGAGATCGGAAAGAGCCACCATAACTGGCACCGCCACCTTGTGCAGAAACAAACGGGCCAGAAACTCCTGAAGAGGAGCCACCTGCAGATGACAGGGAAGAGAACTCCATCGGAGAGCTTTGAGATGAAGAGCTACCCTGTGATGTAGCAGCATCTGAGGTCTGAATACCTTGTGCCCAACGAGCAGCTGAAGGCTGCCATCTTTGAGACTTCTGGCTTTGGGACACAGAATAGCCTTGATATCCTTGGCTGGGCTGACTAGCAACACCTTGGGGTGAGGACAATGACACACTTGCATATGGGGAAGAGGATCCTGCCTGGGTGCCAGAGCTGCCTGTGAAGGTGGAGACAAACTGCTTCCGTGAACTCTGAACAGTAGTAGAAGGGCCAGCTTGGGGTGAGGACAGTGACACACTTGCATATCCAGGGGCAAACTGACTTGCAGTACCTTGAGACTGGACAGAGCCACTGTAACGTCTACTCACTCCTTCTGATGCTAATCCAGTAGAGGTCCCAAACTGAGCCCCAGAGCTGCCTGTAAAGGTAGAAGTAAGCTGCTTCCGTGAACCCTGAACAGTAGAAGGGCCAGCTTGGGGTGAGGACAGTGACACACTTGCATATCCAGGGGCAAACTGACTTGCGGTACCTTGAGACTGGACAGAGCCACTGTAACGTCTACTCACTCCTTCTGATGCAAATCCAGTAGAGGTCCCAAACTGAGCCCCAGAGCTGCCTGTAAAGGTAGAAGCTAGCTGCTTCCGTGAACTCTGAATAGAACCAGCAACACCTTGGGGTGAAGACACTGACCCACTTGCATATTCAGGGGCAAACTGACTTGCGGTACCTTGAGACTGGACAGAGCCACTGTAACGTCTACTCACTCCTTCTGATGCAAATCCAGTAGAGGTCCCAAACTGAGCCCCAGAGCTGCCTGTAAAGGTAGAAGTAAGCTGCTTCCGTGAACTCTGAATAGAACCAGCAACACCTTGGGGTGAAGACACTGACCCACTTGCATATTCAGGGGCAAACTGACTTGCGGTACCTTGAGACTGGACAGAGCCACTGTAACGTCTACTCACTCCTTGTGAGGCAAAACCTGTAGAGGCCCCGAACTGAGCCCCAGAACTGCCCTGTGAGGCAGAGGTAAACTGCTTCTGGGAACTCTGAATAGTAGTAGGACCAGCAACAGCTTGGGGTGAGGACACTGCTCCACTTACATATACAGGGGCAAACTGACTTGCAGTACCTTGAGACTGGACAGAACCACTGTAACGTCTACTCACTCCTTCTGATGCTAATCCAGTAGAGGTCCCAAACTGAGCCCCAGAGCTGCCTGTAAAGGTAGAAGTAAGCTGCTTCCGTGAACTCTGAACAGTAGTAGGACCAGCAACAGCTTGGGGTGAAGACAGTGATACACCTGCATATCCAGGGACAAATTGACTTGCAGTACCTTGAGGCCGAATTGATCCACCATAAGCAGTGCCTCCCTGCAGGGTAAAGAGAGCAGAGGATCCTGACTGGGTGCCAGAGCTGCCCATGTAGGTAGAAGTAGGCCGTTTCAAAGAACCCAGGACAGAAGTGGATGGACCAGCTTGGGGTGAGGACAGAGATCCACTTGCATATCCAGGGGCAAACTGACTTGCAGTACCTTGAGACTGGGCAGAACCACTGTAAAAGCCACTCATTCCTTGTGAAGCAAAACCTGTAGCAGCCTCAAACTGAGCCCCAGAGGTGCCTTGGGAGGCTGAAGTAAACTGCTTCTGTGAACCCTGAACAGTAGTTGGACCAGCCACAGCTTGGGGTGAGGACAGGGAGACCCCTGCAGAAGAAGGTTGAGATCCAGGGACAAACTGACTTGCGGTACCTTGAGACTGAGGTAATCCACCATAAGCAGTGCTACCCTGCAGAGTGAAGCGAGTAGAGGATGCTGCCTGGGTGCCAGAGCTGCCTGTGAAGGTAGATGTGAACTGCTTCCGTGAACTCTGAACAGTAGTTGGACCAGCCACAGCTTGGGGTGAGGACAGTGATACACCTGCATAAGTTGGAGATCCAGGGGCAAACTGACTTGCGGTACCATAAGACTGGACAGAACCACTGTAGGAGCTGCTTATTCCCTGTGAGGCCAAACCAGAAGAGGCCCCAAACTGAGCCCCAGAGCTACCCTGGGAGGCAGAGGTATATTGCTTATGCGAACTCAAGACACTAGTGGCCTGACCGGAAGTGCTTTGGGGTGAGGAAATGGGCTTTACGTAACGGGTCCCTCCCTGAGATGTAAACTGACCAGAAGCTCCGGTTTGAGACAGAGAACCAAACCTTGAAACTGCTCTAGAAGACCCACTACCTGAGGACTGGCTATAAATAGCTTGGGGTACAGACATAGGAGCACTGAGAGTACCCTGAGATAAACTAGGAGAGCTACTACCTCCTTGTACAGGGACATAACTACTAGATGCTAATTGAGTGCTTGACACAGACACACTAGGTGAACTTTGACCACTTGTGGACTGGCTAGAAACCGCCAGAGGTAAAGCATCAAGTTTGTTAGACATCAGGGATACTGGAGTATACAGACTAGAGGCACTGAGAGACTGGGGCACACCACTGTCAGTCCCTACTTGTGCAGGGATAGATTGGTGAGAACTTGCAGACAATTCAGCCCCAGAGCTGCCCTGAGATATGGAAGAGCCTTGAGCCTGGCTGGACAAGCTACTGTAAGAGTCACTGCCCTGACTGTACACAGATGAAGCAGCAGCATCTGTTGACCTCAATTCAGAACTGCTCTGAGGGCTAACTAGAAGCAGACTAGGGGAGCTTTGACTACTAGTAGACTGGCTAGATGCCAAAGGCATGGGCAGAAGCTGACTGGATGTCTCTGGAGACATGGGAGAGAAGTCAAGAGGACCAAGCCCTGCCGCTGCTAAAAGGGAAGAACCAGAAGCTAAAAATACACCCTGAGAGCTAGAACCAATACTGGGGGAACTCTGGTCACCAGTGGACTGGCTAGAAATGGTTAAAGAACCAAACTTGGTATTGGAGTCTGAGGTATACTGACTAGAGGCACCTTGGGACAAACCACTGTAACTACCATCACCCTGAGAAGATACATGTTGACCTGAGCTCTCTAGTAGTACAGGCCTACTTTGAGAAATGGAAGTGGCACCTGGAGCAGATGAACTGCTGTAAGAGATACTCTGAGAGAGCACAGGCGAAGAGGCTTCTGCTGATTGATGAACAGAGGTTTCCTGAGAGCTGAACACAGGTGAACTATCACTGGTGGACTGGCCAGAAACAACAAGCTTGGCAGGGTAGCTACTACTCTCTCCTTGGGTAGAAACAGGTCCAGAACCACTTGCAGCATACTGGGGTTGAAAACTAGCAGCACCTTGAAGGGTTGATCCAGAGGCAGTCAAACTGCTTGAAGGTTGAGCAACTACAGGCAAAGGCAAGGAAGCAGAGACAGAGCTGCTTGGAGCAGTTTGGGCAGGGGATGCCGACTGGGAGATACCGTGACCACCTTTGACAGACTGGTACAGATTCAGCTCTGATCCTCTTCTCAGGGGTCTATTAGAGAAACTGGAGCCCACTTCTTCAACAGGCGAAGTCCCAGTTACACGGGCCTCTGACATAGAAGACTGGGCGGCACGAGGTGAGAATGTGTCAGAAGGCAGACCCCATCGATTATGGGCATTGAAATAAGATCCACCTACAAAAAAAATAAAACCAAGACTTTTAATACAAGCCCCAATAAACAAGCTTCCTTGCAAATCAAGAAAAGACAACTCACCATTAAATCCATCAGCACTTCTCCAAAAAAGGAAGAAGATCACTAGCAAGGGTAACCTACAAGTTTTAAAAAAACACATTAGCAAGTGTTTGCAAAGTCACTTATAAACACAGATTGAATGAATGAACTCACCTTTTCCACCCTTGATCCATGGCAAAAATCCAAAAGTGCTCCAAAACCCCAATGTTCAGGTACTCAAACCACCACAGAGAATCTACAAATCCAAGCATACATGTAGCTGGGAGTAAGTGTTTTTTATAGGCCTTCACCAGTCCAATTAGAGCAAATGACTAATTACATCAAATATTGTTCACCTGGGAAACTAGTCGTTAAACGATAATTGATGCTTGCTTTGTGAAGGCTCCAATACTCTCTGCAGTTAAACATTTTAAGACAGCTAATTAGTCCCTAAAATATATCCTCAGACATCTTGATGTATGCAAAATATTATGCTATATTTAAAAAATATATATATTAATTGTATTATGTGCTAATTATATTACTTTTACCTAAATAATTCATATTAAAATCATTGGTGTGCAAGTAAGGTTTTGCAAAGCAGAAAATGCCCCCCCCCCCTTTTATTGTCTGACTTAGCAACTTACTACTAATGAGTAGGCACAATTAATGAGAAGCACAATTATATTTGATTACTATCAGCATCATTATTCATTTATACCACATCAAGGTTTATTTCATGAAGCAAGTGTTCACATACATATTTTCAATATAGCGTTCATGCATTATGACAACAATCACTTCATTATGAGTTCACTTGATATCACTCACTTTACCACAGTACATATATTCATGGCACCAAAATAAATTATAATAAACATATTGCTTACACAAACATAAATCACACATTTGTATACAAAATGTAAAATAACAATACATGACAAATGAAAAAAATCTATTGCTCAGTGTTTGATTTTACTCCATTTTACTGTGCTTTGTCCATTCCTTTGTAATGCATTCTATTAATATATGGCTTCTTTTCATACTTAATGATAAATATGTACTTTTATATATAGTGTATTCATTATAACGATGAAAAATTCATAGAATACATTAAGCCATTATACATTCAACTTGGCACTGATGCATACTAGTAGTTGATGCATACTTGTTCAGAATACAGTTGGACACACTGAGCTACACACACACACACACACACACACACACACACACACACACAAACTTTCACACTGCCGTGTAGCAACAATATTCATACAATATTTGCTTTACTATTCAGCAACACTTACATGATAAATAAATACCAAGAGCAGCAATGAAAACAACTTTGTATTCCATCAATGTAGACGCAGTGTACTTGCTCTGAGCAGAGAGAGTGAGTAACATCTAGAAGTGTAGAGGACAGATTAAATGAGAAAGAAAGTAAGACTAATGTTTGGAGTCTCGGGGATAAAACTCGGCCAGAGTGCTCTGAGGAATCCTCTTCAGCATCTCCTTGGGGAAGATTCTCAACAGCTGCCAGCCAATGTCCAGCGTTTCGAACACAGTTCGGTTCTCATAAGCACCTGTGGCACAAAACATGTTAGGCTCATTCTGAAATATCAAAAGATGCAAATGAGTTGTTTCTTGGAGAACTTCAGCATTACAACACTTGCTCACCAATGGATCCTCTGCAGTGAATGGGTGCCGTCAGAATGAAAGTCCAAACAGTTGATAAAAACACCACAGTAATTCACTAGTAAGACTTCAGTCCATCAATTAATGTCTTTGTCTCTTAAAAACATGCAGCTTTTCACTTCACAAGACATTAATTGATAGACTGGAGTGGTGTTTTTATCAGCTGTTTGGACTCTGGGACGGCACCCATTCACTGCAGAGGATTCATTGGTGAGCAAATGATATAATGCTAAATTTCTCCAAATCTGTTCCCACGAAGAAACAACCTCACCTACAATTTGGATTGCCTTTTTATTGTAAGATATTGTTCTTTTTTTAACTGATATTACACATAGCGATTTGAGAAAATCAAATCGTTTCACGCTTGGTGAGAACAACTGATTTGATGCGTTACATTTTTAATGCAATAGGGCGAGAATAAGATGAGATTTTTTAAATATCATTTCACAGGTACACTTCTATTGTTACTTACCCTGGGAAATAAAATTCCTCTCAAATTTCTGTAAGAACTCCAAGTACAACAAGTCATCTGGTGTCAGTGCTTCTTCCCCAACCACGGCCTTCATTGCCTGCACATCTTTTCCGATGGCATAGCAAGCATACTGCAAAAGATGAGAAAATATTTAAATTTTTCATACACAATTTGCTTACAACATCAGATGAATAAAATAAAATAATATTTGCAGGAGGGCGAAATCTGGTGCACATAAGTGTTTGTGAGAGGGACCCAATGGTTTTAGTCACTACTGAGATGCTGTTTTTTCTTTATTTGTTTAATCTGCACTACAGTTTATATGTTTGGGGTTAGTAAAATAATAAGCAGCACACCACTGATAATAATAAAAATGATAATAAGGTAAATAATATTTTAAATCATTTAATCATTGTATATATTGATTTATTTTTACATTTTCTTTATGATTAATATTTACATAAATACCTCTGATATTTTTGGTTAATTGCTTTTAATAATTTAATGTAATGATTTCAGCAAGTATGTTGATTTATTTTTTTCATTTTTTAAATTGAATGTAATTTTTTTGTACATAACGCTTATTTTTTGTAAGTTTATTTATTTGTTTGTTTTAGTTTACATTTTTATGATTTAGTAATTATGCACTTTTACGATTTCATAATTATTAGCTTTTCATCAACTTATTAACCCGTTTGTGAAACTCCAGTTATTATTTTTATTATTAATATTTACTTAAATATTTTAAGTTAAATAGTTTTTCATAATTTAATATAATCTTTTTAGCAAGTATGTTGATTTATTTTTTATTTGTTTTTTATTTTATTTTTTTATTTATTTACTTACATTTTTGTTGTATATAACTCTAGTTATTTTTTCATTATTTTTAATATTTACTTAAAATAAAACAAATATAGATTTTAAGTTAATATTTTGTAACAATTTAATCATCTTTTTTTAGTAAGTTTATTTATTTGTTTGTTTTATTAGTGTTTTTGTTTTCATTTTCATGATTTAAAAATTATTAGCTATTCATCAACTTACTAACCCCAGTTTGGGAAACTCTCATTATTATTTTTATTATTAATAATTTACTTAAAATACCTATAACATTTTAAGTTAATATTTGTAATAATTAATTCAATATACACACATATATACACACACACACACACACTAGCTTTTCATCAACTTACTAACCCTAGTTTGTGAAACTCAGGTTATTATTTTTATTGTTAACAGTTACTTAAATACCTCTGATCTTTTAAGTTAATAGTTTTTTATAATTTAATGTAATCTTTTCAGCAAGTGTTGATTTATTTTTTATTATTATCAATATTTACTTGAAATACCACTAAGATTTTAAGTTAATATTTTGCAACAATTTAATCATCTTTTTTTTGTAATTTATTTTATTTTTTATTTTTTTTGCTTGGTATTATTATTATTTTAATTATTAAAATGTACTTAAAATACCTCTAAGGTTAAATTTTTATTAGATTATTAATTTCGAGTTTTTTTATTTTTTTGAGTAAATGTAAATCTAAAAATGTTATTTAAGCAGCAAATACGCTATATATATATATATATATATATATATATATATATATATATATATATATATATATATATATACTTACCAGCTGATTAGAAACATCTGAGTGGTCTTTGCGTGTCATTCCTTCGCCAATGGCTGACTTCATCAATCGAGACAAAGAAGGTAGTACATTGATTGGAGGATAGATCTGCACAGAAATATCAACAAAAACAGCATGTGAGATTAAAAATATTAAGCATAGAACTAATGTTCAGACTGTAAGCTTGTTTCCATGACTTGCCTGTTTGTTATGAAGCTGCCTGTCCACATAAATTTGACCCTCAGTGATGTAGCCAGTTAAATCGGGAATAGGATGAGTAATATCTGTGGACAGGAGATGAAAATAAGTAAGTAAACCATTTCAGATGATTAAAAGATTAAAAGAAGAGTAGGTAGATGTTTGCTAACCATCGTTGGGCATAGTGAGGATTGGGATTTGGGTGATGGAGCCATTGCGTCCCTCCACACGTCCGGCCCTCTCGTATATTGTTGCCAGATCAGTGTACATGTATCCTGGGAAACCACGTCGACCAGGAACCTCTTCTCTAGCTGCTGAGACCTTCAAGATGATAGGGTTTAACACTTAGTTACAAAAAGCATGTTTTGCCTTGATACTAACGACTGTGAGTATACATTTACAAGAGCTGTCAAATCGATTAACTTCAAAACACTTAGATATGGTCTTATAGCCCTTTTCTGACTTGTGAGCAGCCACAATGCGCAGCCGCAGGTCCTCAGTGAGCTCCTTTGTCTTAGCCATGACTGTCCACAAGCCAACAGCAGAGAGCTTCTGTTTTTCACCTGTTGAGTTGATTGAAACAGCTGTTCCCAATGAATCAGGGCAATTAGGATGCTTTAAACCAGCTTGGACTATTTGGAATGGTATAGAACTTTGGATTTTCCCATAGTCTGTGACAGTTTGCAAAGGGTATGAATAATTTTGGACATGCCACGTTTTGTTCAAATGTAAATAAAAGCTGAGAAATATTTTTTTTCACAATGATGCCTCTTGTACATTGTCTTATTATCTTTTGGGAGAAGCCTGTGTCATTTCCGGTCAAAAAAAAAAAAAAAACTTGCTGGTTGAATAAATGTAACTTCAAGTCAGAATTTGCCAGGGGTATGAATAATTTCGAGCTTGACTGTATATATTATGTAAACAAAAACCTTTATTTTGGAAGGGATTATTCGCGATTAATGGATTTGACAGCCCTAAAGTTCACACGTTGTACCTCTCGTAAAGCCTCCGCATAAGAGCTCATGTCAGTCAATATGACCAGCACGTGCTTCTCACACTGGTAAGCCAGAAACTCAGCTGAGGTAAGCGCAAGGCGAGGGGTGATGATGCGTTCAATCCTGCAACAGAAAATCAAACATTTTGGTCCATGTCACATCAAAATACTTTAAAAAAAAAAATTTATTTACTCACATTCATGTCAATTCAAACCTGCATGACATTTTGAAGGATTGTACTTGGGATTGTTCTTTCTTTACCTCATTTAATTTTCGTCCACTTGAAATCATTTAGACTTTTATGTATGTTTTTATAGTGCATATTTAAAACCTAAAAGGCTTTATACAGGTTTCGAATGACATGAGGGCGAGTAAATAATGACATCATTTCATTTTTGGGTCAACTATCCCTTAAATTTTCAAGAAAATTTGAGAAGATACTGACGTAGGATCGTTGGCCAAATTTAAAAAGAGGCACACGTTGTCCATGGACCCATTCTCTTCGAAATCAGACTTAAAAAATCTTGCAGTTTCCATGTTGACCTAAAGATACAAGTAATGTCATGAAGTTATCCCATTGGTGTTGATGTAGATTGCAAACTTTTAACCAAAAGTGCTCCTCACCCCCATGGCAGCAAACACAATGGCAAAGTTCTCCTCACTGTAATCCATCACATCTTTGGACTTCTTCACCAACCCCGCCTGACGACAGATCTGTGCAGCAATCTGAAAAACACATATTACAGTGAGAAAAAAAAAAAAAACAGGTTCAAGGTTCAATTGTTAGGTAATTAGCCTTAGATTAAAATAGGCATTTTGGGTATTTTCCACAGTATTGCTGTGCTAAGGTGTGTCCAAGAATGCAGTGGTTAAGAAACTATAAATAGCATTGATCTGAGTTAACTGTTTGTATATTATTTGTACATATGTTTATGTCTGCTATTGCTATATTGCATTTTACATACACTACTGTTCAAATGTTTGGTTGTCAATAAGACTTTTTTAATGTTAAGTAAAACATTGTCTCTTGTGATTATCAAAGCTGCATTTTTTTTACCAAAATTATTACAATTTAAAATAAATGTTTTCTATTTAAATGTATTTTAAAATGGAATTTATTCCTGTGATGCAAAACTGAGTTTTCAGCATTATTACTCCAGTCTACAGTGCCACATGATTCTTCAGAAATTATTCTAATTTGCTGATTTGCTGCGCAAGAATTCATTATTATTTCATTCATTATGATTATCAATGTTGAAAACAGTTGTACTGCTTAATATTTTTGTGGAATCCATGATCTTTAATAAATAGAAAGTAAAAAACAGCATTTATTTAAAATATAAATGCAAAATATAATTACAAAGTAATATTACAAATGTCTGTATTGTCACTTTTGATTAACTTGAAGCATTCTTACTGAATAAAACCAATAATAACATTAAAAAATGTGTGTGAGTGTGTGTCTTTTTTGTGAATCGCCTTTTATATGTGACCCTGGACCACAAAACCAGTCATAAGTTTTAATTTTTTAAAGCCAAAAAAAAGGCAAATAGGACAATATTTGGCGAGATACAACTATTTGAAAAACTGGAATCTGAGGGTTTAAAAATCTGAGCCTTTAAATCGATCCAAATTAGTTCTTTGCCATGCATATTTCTAATCAAAATGTAAGTTTTGATATATTTAAGGTAGGAAATTTACAAAATATCTTGAAACATGATTTTTACCTAATATCCTAATGATCTTTGGCATAAAAGAAAAATTTATAATTTCGACCAATACAATGTATTTTTGGCTATTGCTACAAACCCGTGCTACTTAAGACTGGTTTTGTGGTCCAGGGTCATGTATAATCATGCTTTTACATATTCAGCTATCAAAATGAAAAACAGAGGAGAATGAAACACTTAAAAAACAACAGTGGTCTCACCTCATTGTGGGGTAGACCAGCTGCAGAAAAAATAGGGATTTTTTGACCTCTTGCAATACTGTTCATGCCATCAATGGCTGAGATGCCGGTCTGGATCATCTCCTCGGGATAAATACGACACTGAGGATTAATCGGCTGACCTACAGAAGGCAGGAGAAAATTGGATGGTAAACACAATATCAATACTCAAAAATGCCACTGATGACAATTTGTGAGTGTAAAAATTTATGTGGCCTCATTGAAATGTACCCATAATGTCCAAGTAGTCTTCCGCCAGCACCGCAGGCCCTCGATCAATCGGCTTTCCAGAGCCGTTAAAGACCCGACCTGTAACAGACTTCTAGTTTTAGCAAAAACACATGATAAAAATTATCACATGACTTCAGAATATCTCCTTTTTAATTCTTACCCAGCATATCCTCAGACACAGGGGTGCGCAAAATGTCCCCTGTAAATTCACATGTGGTCTTTTTGGCATCAATACCAGATGTTCCCTCAAACACCTAGAAATGAAATAATGAGGAGTGCTAGAGATCAGATGTTCACAATAGGGGAAAAAATTTAAAACAGGTATTTCAGAAAGTTTTAGTTCCTGACCTGAACCACAGCTTTGGAGCCTGTGACCTCCAGCACTTGTCCGCTCCTCTTAGTGCCATCAGGCAGAGTCAGATGGACAATCTCAGCATACCTGGGGAACTGAATCAGATATTCAAATGTTACTGATCAACGGTTAACAGAACTTCAAATTAATCCAGCACTTTAGTAATGGTAAATCTGTACAGCGTTATTGAGTAAAAGCAGCCAAGCTGACATTATCATTTACAAGAAAATATTACATATTGTTTTTTATTTTATTTTTTATACTCAATAAGTAAGCAGAGAGTTGCTGCGCCACATTCAGATGCATTATGTTTTTAAAACACAACATGTGTAACAAGGGTAATAAATAATATAGAAATCCAATACCTTCACTTGATCCAAAATCACCAGGGGTCCATTAACACCAGCAACGGTTTTATACGCTGAGCACATAATAAATATCAATGTCACAAGAGTGTTTTTGTAGTCTAAATCAAATCACGAACAATTCAACACAAAGTCACTCAAATTCTACAAAGATTTGATTACATGAACAAAGATCAGTAAGCACTGCATTAAGAAAAATAAATACAGTAAAAAAAAAAATAAAGCACATATCACCTGATAAAATATGACATCATGTTATGGTCAAAGTGTCTTAAAAAGAAAAAATAAAGAAAAAGAATGAGAATGTCATTTGTAATGTATAAAAACATAAACCCAAAGAGAAATAAATAACAGAGATGCTCATAATCAGAAAATAAAAGGTCATGATGCTTAATAATGTGTTCTTCCTAACATTTGTTTTATGCTTGCTTAAGAGATAATGAGATTTTTTTTTAACTAAAAATACACTATATTTGAGAATTAACCTCTTTAAATTTCCAATTTATTAAAGCTCCTTGCATGTTGTGATGTCATCAGTGCATCTGATGAAGCTCCCATCTATGGCAAGCCAATTTAACATTATTGGTTATAACTAACTAATCTGTATTTTTATGTTACTAGCACTTATTTATATTTCTAGTAAAGAAACAAGTAACCAGGACCACAAAACCAGTCATAAGGGTTTTTTTTTTTTTAATTGAGATATATACATCATCTGAAAGCTGAATGAAAAAAGCTTTCCACTGATGTATAGTTTGTTAGGATATGACAACATTTTGGCCAAGATACAACTAATCGAAAATGTGGAATCTTGAGGGTGCAAAAAAATCAAAATATTGAGAAAACCGCCTTTAAAGCTTTTCAAATGAAGGTCTTAGCAATGCATATTACTCATTAAAAATTAAGTTTTGATATATTTATGGTAGGAAATTTACAAAATATCTTCATGGAACATGATCTTAATATCCTAATGATTTTTGGCATAAAAGAAAATTTGATAAGTTTGAACCAATACAATTTTTAGCTACTGCTACAAATGTAGTAGTACTACTTAAGATTGGTTTTGTGGTCCAAGGTGTTACATCCTGAGGATGTATATATTTAATATTAATGAAAGGTGTGTTTTCTCTGCCCATTTTGGGTGTAGTTGTGTTTCCCTGTGTATGCTCTGTCTTCCCTTCTCTCTCTCTCTCTCTCTCACTCCCTCTGCTTGCTTCGCAGTTGCAGATTGGCCACAGGTGGTGCTCATCAGAGGGTGTGCTGCAGAGAGGCAAACTGCACAAAAGAGCACCGAAGCAATGTGGAGTGAGGTTCACTTCTCCCCTGCTCCAGACTTGTGTTGATGTTCTCTTTGTCTGTTGATTGTGGTGCACACTTCTGAAGAGTTAATTGTTGATCTTTAACTTTAAAGAGTAAACTGAAATCTGGTTGACAAGCAGTGTTGAGTAGACTGCACACGGTGTGTATAACTTTACTTTAATTTAAAATTGATTTGTTAAGGTATTAGAAGGTATTGTAATTTTGTTTGAACATTTATACTAAACTTAAATTGGAAGCTGTAGGGAGAGGGTGCCATTTTATTTTGTACTAAACGTTTATCCCTGTTTTTGGTTAGTGAGGGAGTTGAGGAAAGCCTCTGTTGTTTATTTCTTTTCTTTTATCAAGGTAGGTTATTTAGTACTCCTCCTGTTAGTTAGCTGCTGTTTTGTTTGTTGTTTTGGCCTGGCTCTCTCCTGAAGACTGTTGCTTCCCTGTTAATTTTTGTGAATTACTAAATAAATCTGCTCAAGTTAAGTTAAGTGTTGAATTGCATTTCTGGGGCAGAGGACTGGAGTGGTTCCTCCACGCTTAAGTTTTCATTCTTTTTTTTTATTACGCTTTATTTTATTTGTTACTCCCGCCCCAACCCTAGACTGGGAATTGGGAACGTAACAAGTGGGGGCTCGTCCGTTCGCCTCTTAATTGGCTGTTGGTAAGTACCCTTTTTCTCTCAAATTGTTTGACTGTTTTCGACTGTGGGTGGAGAGGAAAGTGTTGTAGGCTTAGAGAATGGAGTTTGATTTTACTGCGTTTACTCTTTGCCCCACAACTGAAGCCTTTAATCGTTGTAAGAAAAAAGATCTTATGTTGATAGCAGACTTTTTTGATATTGACATTCCAAAAGGTTTGACAAAACAAGTGCTTAAGAGTAACCTGTTTAAGAAATTGGTAGATGCAGGCATTTTGCCCAAAGAGGCTGAGGATAGTGTTGAGGCTCAGTCTGAAGTGGCAGTGGAAACTGCAGCTGAAGATCTGAGTCTCACCACTGATTCTTTTGCACCTTATGATCCTAGAATTGCTGTAAAGTTAAAGGAAATGGATCTTTTGATTAAAAAACAAGAATGTGAGGCAGAAATGATTAGGCTTAAAGTTGTAGAGAAACAGGCTGAGCGAGATATCCAGTTACGCAAATTGGACCTGGAAGCAAGGCGATTGGCTCAAAAGCCAGTTCCATCACCACGTACTAGGCCCATATCAGTCTCATCACCCTTAACATCTGCTGGTAGTAGTACAGTCACACATGATTTTTCTCATGCACCTTCTAGTGATAATTTTGATGTCAGTAAGTATATAAAACTTGTGCCTCCGTTTAGAGAGACAGAAGTTGACTCATACTTTGTTGCATTTGAACGTGTTGCTGGTAAGTTGAGGTGGCCAAAAGATATGTGGGCTTTGTTACTCCAGTGTAGCTTGTCAGGGAAAGCTCAGGAAGTCTGTTCTTCCCTTCCTATAGAAAGCTCCCTTGATTATGACCTTGTAAAATCTGCAGTCTTGCGAGCATATGAACTTGTCCCTGAGGCCTATAGACAAAAATTCCGCACTCATTTGAAAACAGTCAACCAAACTTATGTTGAATTTGTGAGAGAAAAGAGGGTTCTTTTTGAAAAGTGGTGTCTATCTAGCAAGATTACTACCCTGGAAGATTTGCAGGAACTAATCTTGCTAGAAGACTTTAAAAATTGTATTCCGTCGAAGATTGTCGTGCACTTAAATGAACAAAAAGTGACGTCGTCGGCTAGTGCTGCAGTTTTGGCTGATGAGTTTGTGCTGACACACAAAAATGTGTTTTCAGCACACACATCTGCCAAACCCCCATTGATGAATGTGGAAAGCTCCGTTATCCCGCATGTTGTGCACTCGTCTAAAAGCGAAACGCCGTCTAAAAGTGGTCGTAAGTTTGCGAACAGTGGTGAAAGGCGAGTTTGTTTTTTCTGCCTTGACCCAAACCACATGATTTCAGACTGTAAAGCTTGGAAACAGAAAAGAGCAGCTTCCAAGCCTAAAAATGTGGCCTTTGTACAGTCCCTGTGTAATGCGAGTTCTTGTAGTGGAGAGAGTTATCAACCCTTCTTGTTTGAAGGCACAGTCTCTCTATTTCCTGATTTCGTTCCAAAATCAGTTACAATCTTGCGTGACACTGGTGCAGCCCAGTCTTTCATATCAGCAAACATATTGCCCTTTTCTGCTACCTCATTTACTGGAAATGACGTGTTAATTCGGGGAATTGATATGCACTGTGTGAATGTGCCACTCCACACTGTGTACCTAAAGTCTGACATTGTAAGCGGTCCAGTCAGTCTAGCAGTGCGCCCACAGTTACCTGTTGAAGGGATTGATCTGATTCTAGGGAATGACCTAGCAGGTGGCACAGTCTTTCCTAGGCCAGTTGTATCCCATAAACCCTGTATTTCACACAAACCTGATTTGGCTAAAAAATTCCCTTCTGTCTTTCCCGCCTGTGCAGTTACCCGTGCCCAGTCAAAGAAATTTGAGGAGGTGGTGGATCTCTCAAGCTCTTTTCTGGTTAATGAACCTGACTCTATAGAGTGTGTCCTGTCTGTAACTCCTGACCCTGACCTTGATGTAGCTTATGAGAAATTGATCTCTGAAACCCCATTGAAAGTAGGTAGAGAACACCTAGCTGCTGCCCAAAAAGCAGATCCTTCCCTAGCCAAGTGTGTAATGGCTGCAGAATGTCCTACCCATGCTCCTGATTCAGGGGTAGTTTACTTTTGGGAAAAAGGGTTGTTAATGCGTAAGTGGAAGCCCCAGCAAGAGGAGTTGGACTGGCAAGAAGTGCAGCAGATTGTTTTGCCTTCTGGCTATCGATCCCAGGTCTTAAAGCTCGCCCATGAGAATGTGTTGTCTGGCCATGTTGGTGTTACAAAAACTTACAACCGCATTGTCAAGTACTTCTTTTGGCCTGGTCTTAAGTCAGCAGTATCTAGATTTTGCAGGTCTTGCCATACATGCCAGTTGGCAGGAAAACCAAATCAGAAAATCCCACCTGCACCTCTCTACCCTATCCCTGTTGTAAGTGACCCCTTTGAGCGCTTAATTGTTGACTGTGTTGGGCCATTGCCCAAAGCTAAATCAGGCCACCAGTACATTCTGACCATAATGTGTGCTGCGACTCGATTCCCAGAGGCTGTCCCATTGCGCACACTGAAAGCTAAGGTTGTGATAAAAGAACTGCTCAAATTCTGTACAACCTTTGGCCTGCCAAAGGTGATTCAAAGTGACCAAGGGTCAAACTTCACCTCTAAGGTTTTTAAACAGGTTTTAGAAAGTCTTGGCATAAACCACCAAACGTCCACAGCATATCATCCGGAAAGTCAAGGAGCTCTTGAGAGGTTCCACCAGACCCTTAAAACAATGCTGCGACGATACTGTATGGAATCTGGAAAAGACTGGGTTGAGGGTCTACCTTTCTTGATGTTTGCAGTACGAGAGTCTGTGCAGGAGTCCCTCGGCTTTAGCCCCGCTGAGCTAGTGTTTGGCCACACAGTTCGTGGCCCACTAAAACTGTTAAGTGAACAGTTGTTGAATCAAAGTTCCAAACCTGTGCCAGTCGATGACTATGTTACCTCTCTCCGTGAGAAGCTGTATTCGGCTCAAAGTCTTGCAAAACTCCAACTGTCTGCTGCTCAGTCAAAGATGAAGCATCACTTTGACAAAAACTCTGTGAAAAGAGAATTTAACCCAGGTGATTCTGTCTTAGTCCTTCTTCCAATTCCCGGTTCGATCTTGCATTCAAAATTTGCTGGTCCCTATCTTGTTGAAAGAAAGTTAAGTGAGACCAACTTTCTTGTTGCTACTCCTGACCGAAAATGCAAGAGCCGTGTGTGCCATGTAAACCGGCTTAAGGCCTATGTTGAAAGGGATCCCTCTAGAATGTCTCAAGGTGACAGTGTCTCCTCACCAGCTTCCTCTGTAGCCACTGTGGGGGTAGTATCAAGTTATTCCTTGGAAGAGGATGGCTTGATGAGGAAAGACGTCCTAGTTTCCTCCACTCGGTTGAAAAACTCTGCTATATTACAGGATCTTCAGAGTTTTCTTTCTCACCTGTCCAATGAACAGTCCAAATGTCTAACCAGCTTGCTGCATGCTTTTCCTTCTCTGTTTAGTGATGTGCCCGGTAGGACTGCAGTATGTGTACATGACATTGATGTTGGAGAGGCTGCCCCTATAAAGCAACATCCCTACAGAGTAAATCCAAGGAAACGTGAAATCATGCAGACTGAGGTTGAGTATTTGCTGCGTCACGGGCTGGCTGAAACCAGTCAGAGTCCCTGGAGCTCCCCCTGCCTCCTCGTCCCAAAACCCGATAACACCTTTCGATTTTGTACAGACTATCGGAAAGTCAACAACGTAACGAAACCTGACTCTTTCCCACTTCCCAGAATGGAAGACTGTGTAGATAGAGTAGGTTTAGCTAAGTATGTTACAAAATTGGACCTACTAAAGGGTTATTGGCAGGTGCCTCTCAGCCAACGTGCCTCAGAGATCTCTGCATTTGTCACCCCAGATTGCTTCCTACAATACAAGGTCTTGGCATTCGGGATGCGAAATGCACCTGCTACGTTTCAACGTATGATGCATAAGATACTGTCAGAGGTAAACAACTGCGAGGTGTATCTAGATGACATTGTCGTGTATTCAGAGAACTGGACTGATCATGTGAAGACCCTTGAAAAGGTTTTTAAGTGCCTGACTGCTGCCTCATTGACCTTAAATCTTGCTAAATGTGAATTTGCAAAAGGAGTTGTCACATACTTAGGTAAGCAAGTTGGTCAAGGAGCGGTGAAACCTGTGGAAGCTAAAATCTCTGCCATCCTTGAATTTCCTGTGCCCAGTAACAAGCGGGAGTTGAGACGTTTTTTGGGCATGAGTGGATATTACCAAAGTTTCTGTCCAAATTTCTCTGCTATAGTCTCTCCCCTTACAGACCTGCTTAGCACCAAAAGAAGATTTGAGTGGACCAGTGATTGTGAACTTGCCTTCAGTGCTGTTAAAGACCTCCTCTGCCATGCCCCTGTTCTTTCTGCTCCAAATTTCAAGACCCCTTTCAGATTGCAAGTGGATGCAAGTGCTACTGGAGCTGGGGCAGTTCTGCTGCAGGAGGATGAGACCCATGTTGAACATCCAGTTTGCTTTTTCTCTAGAAAGTTCTCCAAGACCCAACAAAACTACAGTGTGATTGAAAAAGAAGCTCTGGCACTCTTATTGGCACTTCAACATTTTGAAGTTTATTTGGGAAATAGCCCTCAACCTATCATTGTGTACACTGATCATAACCCTTTGGTATTCATTTCCCGCATGTCAGGTTCTAATCAACGCTTGTTGCGGTGGGCCCTCGCTGTCCAGGAGTATAACCTGGATATCCGGCACAAGAAGGGCGCTGAAAATGTTATGGCGGATGCTCTCTCAAGAGTATATAAGTGATATTCTCTCTTTGTCTCTTATATTTGCTTGCCTAGTGTATATGGTAAGAGTTGCTTACAAACCTTGGTTTGTATTCTTTGTGGTGGGGGTGTTACATCCTGAGGATGTATATATTTAATATTAATGAAAGGTGTGTTTTCTCTGCCCATTTTGGGTGTAGTTGTGTTTCCCTGTGTATGCTCTGTCTTCCCTTCTCTCTCTCTCTCTCTCTCACTCCCTCTGCTTGCTTCGCAGTTGCAGATTGGCCACAGGTGGTGCTCATCAGAGGGTGTGCTGCAGAGAGGCAAACTGCACAAAAGAGCACCGAAGCAATGTGGAGTGAGGTTCACTTCTCCCCTGCTCCAGACTTGTGTTGATGTTCTCTTTGTCTGTTGATTGTGGTGCACACTTCTGAAGAGTTAATTGTTGATCTTTAACTTTAAAGAGTAAACTGAAATCTGGTTGACAAGCAGTGTTGAGTAGACTGCACACGGTGTGTATAACTTTACTTTAATTTAAAATTGATTTGTTAAGGTATTAGAAGGTATTGTAATTTTGTTTGAACATTTATACTAAACTTAAATTGGAAGCTGTAGGGAGAGGGTGCCATTTTATTTTGTACTAAACGTTTATCCCTGTTTTTGGTTAGTGAGGGAGTTGAGGAAAGCCTCTGTTGTTTATTTCTTTTCTTTTATCAAGGTAGGTTATTTAGTACTCCTCCTGTTAGTTAGCTGCTGTTTTGTTTGTTGTTTTGGCCTGGCTCTCTCCTGAAGACTGTTGCTTCCCTGTTAATTTTTGTGAATTACTAAATAAATCTGCTCAAGTTAAGTTAAGTGTTGAATTGCATTTCTGGGGCAGAGGACTGGAGTGGTTCCTCCACGCTTAAGTTTTCATTCTTTTTTTTTTATTACGCTTTATTTTATTTGTTACTCCCGCCCCAACCCTAGACTGGGAATTGGGAACGTAACAAAGGTCACAATTTTACTAGCAGCTAATCATTACATAACGCACATTATGGCGGAATAGTCCCGCCTTCTAAATAAAAGTGCCAATCACAAAAGGGTAAAGTCATTGCAGCTGCCATTTTAAAGCTCAGGTTGCTACAGAGAAAGTCAGTTATAAGCTTTTTAAAAATAATTTTGAGACAGTTGTCAGATTTCATTGGTGATTTCAAATATGAAGTTTAACTCTAAGATTGGTGAACATATTTGGAAAAATTTGATGTTTCCCACTCAAAGAGATATGAGCTGTACTTGCAAGACTGAAATAGCTTCCCAAGAGGCGTTTCAAAGATGGCTGCTTTAAAGGGACTTTTTTATACTTCTCTCAATAGAGGGTTTTCACGACGCATCACCAATTAGGGTTGTTCCGATTCCGATACTAGTATCGGAAATGCCGCCGATACCACAAAAAAATCTAGCATCGGAATCGGCGAGTACTTGAACCCACGTACCGATCCGATACCATTTTCTTAAGATATAAGTTATTCCCGCTAGCAAATCAGAAGCCAGTTCTTCTTCGCGGCTCAGAATGCAAACAGTGTTGCCACAAGCAACCACTGTTTAGAGCAGCGAAGAAGAAATACAAATGTGCTAGCAGTTTGTCCGCTAAAACGGCGCCACGGAATCGCGGAATCCAGTCAAAATGGAATTTACAGTTTACCGCGGAACGTCACGGAATTTGTCAAAGTTTGATGCATTAATCAAAGGTAGTTCGTTACACTTAAATCAAATCGTGATATGGACTAATATTAAGCCAAAACCGACTGTTTAAATATGAATTAATGCGTGGTTCTGCGTTAATGAATTGTACAGGCGCGTGGTTTGTTTACTCATTGTACTGAAGCGCGCGGGACACTTGCGGTAATATTAAATGGCTCCAGACTGTGACCAATTTTTCTGCCAGTGTTACTAATTTTCGTGAGCGGTCACACTGGCGCGACCACCGCGTTGTTCAACTCATAAGCTCTGCCATTTCGGTCTCAGATGAGAAACATAAAATGGCATGCGAAACGAAAGTGAAACTAACACGACACGTTTGAGCTGCTCAGCGCGGACCGTTTATCAGCTTGGACTGCAATGCAAACAAACTTGCACAAACCCCGAACAGCTTTATTCGAGAGTCAACGTTGATTTTGCAACACTGTTACTGCTGCGAGATGCAGTGAGGAGCATTTGAAAATGCCGCACAATGAATAAGGTTGCTGCGAGATCTAGTGAGAATCTTTCAAATTCTGGCCAAAATTCTCTGTTATAAACAGGGCTGATGTACGTCAGAAAAACAGATTAGTAATACTAACTATATGAAAAAATATTACTGTCAAATGTATGTCATATAATAAAAATACTCTAGTTCACTGTATATATCACTGTATATTTGTTTTATTAAGGAATAAGTCTGAAGCACACAAAATAATTTATTAGTATTATCTACAGCTGTATATACAATTACACACCCAGGTATCGGATTAGTACTCGGTATCGGCCGATACCCCGAGCCCAGGTATCGGAATCGGTATCGGGAAGGAAAAAAGGGTATCGGAACATCTCTATCACCAATTGGCCATTTTGGCTGCCCTGAATGTAAACAATGCCACTGAACCGAACAAAATTCACAAATAGGGGTGGGCGGTACACCGGTGTCATAGTCAGCACCGGTGTGACATTGCGCCACGACATGGATTTTCTAATACCGTCAATACCGTAATAAATCAATTATGTGCCTCGAACGGCTGCATTTACATCAATAACAGCTAATTCTAAATAATAAGGCATTAAATTTTCTTCAAACGTTCAGTTGTGGTCTGAATACCTGTCCTTATACTATATATCTTGTTGTAAATAAAGTAAAACATATTCGTATCAGCTTTGCAGGTGGTAGGTAAAAAGGGAGTGGCCATTAAACGACTGGTGAAATACCGTGAAGAAAGGTCGGGCCTGTAGCCTATACCAGGGACGGAGTGGCAATCGGGACGACCGGGACTTTTCCCGTCGGCCGGCCGAAGGATTTACACAGCGGATCACAAATTGAGCGGGCGCGAGGCGAACGCGACCGGCCTGTTTACTTTTACTTTCGATTTTGCGATAACGCACACTCTGTGTGAAGGGAGCAGCACATCTTATAACGTTAATAGATATTTGTCAGTGAGTACAAGATTGCAGCAAATCCTCCAGTCTATGTTTGTCATCTCTCTTTACTTTCGACCCGTGATCATTCAAATCTAAAGGTCATTGTACACTGAGTCCGATTTTCGTATGCGTTTTTTTTAGTTTTCTCATATTCGCCATCCTTATCAAAATGCTTATTATGGATGCGAAAATGCAGAAAATCAAACACGATCCGACTTTTTTTATGACGGACGAAAGTTTTAGAGGCAGTGTGTAAACTCGATTAACCAGTGGTGGACGAAGTACACAAATCAAATACTTGAGTAAAAGTACAGATACGTATAATAGAATATTACTCCAGTAAAAGTAAAAGTACTCCTTTTTCAATTTTACTCGAGTGAAAGTACAAAAGTACTCCATTTTTTGTGTACTTAAGTAAAAAAGTACTGAAATATTTTGCAATTTTATAAAGGCTATAATTTTATATTAACATATATATTTTTTTTATAATCCTACTATAAGCCTTGGATTTTCCCAAAATAACCACTAGCCTATATGGAGTCAAGATAGATTTTTGTTGTTGATATGGACTACGTTGACAAGAGTGATGTTCACTGTGAAGCTTACATTGCATTGTACCTGAGAGAAAACTGATTTGACCATCTCATTTTCACCAGTAAGAAAAGTGTTTTAAAGTTTGTTATTTTGCAGAACGGCACAGTTATAAATGATATGAGAATAAGGCCTGAAGTTAGGAAGAAAAATGTAATTATATTTTCATAATATTTTTATTTTTTCTCAAGCATTGTCTGTGGTGTAAAAACACCCCTGGCCAAATGCCCCCAGAGGGCATCACTTCCCACTTTGATAATTACTGTAGTTACCATGTTCTGAACATCACATCTTTTCTTTTCCCAAAGATGTAATAGGTGGTTGATTAGAAATATTTGGACTTCATATCTGAAAATTACCTCAACTTAGCACCAGCACGCTTGTTAGCTAGACAGTTAGCATCAGCTAACAATATTTACTTATTTTCAGTTTGGTTATGAATAAAATATTTCTGTCTACTAGGCTAGTTGATCCAAACAATATAAAAAAGTATACTGTTAATAAACTATATAGAAACAGACGTCACATAGGACTAAATACGTAGCATTTTAACAAAACTGTTAAGGGTGCATGAGTTATTTTAGTTAATCTGTGTTATTTTAATGTTTCGTTTTTGACCTAAAAAGAGACGATGTTGATGTGTCAGCATCTAATCATTTCAGCGGGCTTAAATACATCACTTTTTACAGCAGATTTAGTTCGCAAACAACTGACAGTTACAATAATTAATCCTAAAACTCGACATTATGTCTTACTTTTCGCAGCATCAGTCGCGCGCGCTCACAAGATCTCCCGGTTCTTATTTGTGAATTCAGTTCATTGGAGACTCACTCTAAACGGCTCGTTTGAATCAGTGAGTTTAAACAGCTGCAATTGGATCAGTCCAATTCGTGAATGAATCGTTTGTGGCGATTTGCGAACCGATTGAAAAGAATCAGTTTGTTCATGAATCAGACACCGCTTCTGCGTCTCGGAGCACGTGATATATTATAAGGAGTAACGACATGTTTTATGAAATGTAGTGAAGTAAAAAGTACGATCTTATGCTTTGGAATGTAGTGAAGTAAAAGTAAAAGTTACTCAAAATAAAACTACTCCAGTAAAGTACAGATACTTGAAAAATGTACTTAAGTACAGTAACGAATTACAACTACTTCGTTACTGTCCACCACTGCGATTAACATAACCTGTTTTTTTTTAACGTGTAAAAATCTCGGACGAAAATTTCGTACTCATGTGTGCAATGACATTAACTCCAGCAGCTCGTGTTGGATGCAGGGTTGCCAAGTCCGTGTTTTCCGCCACAGAATTGGTCTACTTTTAAACTGTTGCCATGGGTTGATTTCCCCCAGTTATTTAAAGGTTTTAAATATTGCAGAAATTAAATTTCAATAAAAAATAATTTGTTTTGTTGTACACTGTTAAGTAAGATCTTTAGGTTTTTTGCAAAATAAATATGTTAAGAATGCATACTCTCCCATGTCTCGTTTTGATAAGGATACCTACCATTTACTTATTATATTATAAAAAATATTAACTTTATTAACATACTAAAGGGACAGGACAGGCTACTCCTCCCAAAATGTACCAAAAAAAGTAATACCGTGATATTATACCGTCACCGTTCAAAAGATGAAAAATACCGTGATATTAATTTTAGGTCATATCGCCCACCCCTACTCACATATTTAGCTGATTATTGCTGCTGAAAATGGTAAATTATTGTTATGCTTTGGGCTGTACTAATCGGTCAGACCAAGAAAAACATTTGGAGTACTATAAACTGCCAAAAGTTTTAACAAATCAAGAAGAAAAGTGCAAAAAAACTGTGTGAGGAACAAAAGGTGTTTGTGGTTGGCCAAACTGAACCAGGATTTCCAGGGCAAGAATCCTGACAACATTCGTGTTTGTTTATCATATCCGGTCAGGTAGTTGCAATATTGGGCTAATCCCTGCTGAAAAAAAAAACAGCTAAAAAGGTTTCCCAGCCTGACCAGCCTGGAAAAGTGGCCAAAACCCCTCTAAAACCAGCCTGACGCCCAGCTATGACCAGCTAAAACCAGGCTGGTTGACCAGCTAAAACCAGCCAACCAGCCTAGGCTGGTTTTAGCTGTTTTTTTTTCACCAAGGATATCTTAATTAACACTGCTTGTATGTATCTTTACCACCTAATAACTTTAGTTTGTTAAAATAATGCGCCCTTTCCTTCTTACAAAGTCCTTCTCTATATGATTCTGCAGCTTCCACACATTTTTTCCCTGGTTTAGAGAGCATATATTAGCAGAACATGTATTCAGTAGTACATTAACCATGCAATCCATGCTGTTGTTTACATCCGAGTATCTCCAATATGGCAATATGGTAAGTGCAAACCCTCTACAGTCACTAGTATCTTTCAGTTTTACTTTTAACATTTCATCTTCTTTTTCATTGTTACAGGTAACAAATGTTACATTTTGGTCATTCAATTCTATAGGGATCTGTGGTTAAGATACTGACTATTTGTTTAAACTAGTATGTATTCCAATTGTTTCTGGTACTTATTAGTAACTATTTAATAGGTATCAGTACTTCTATATGTTACTTAATAAGAAATAATAAGCAATTAAAAAGAAGTAGTTACATTAATATAGATAATACTTACAAGACTAGTCTAAATGTTAAAGTGGCTTGCCATGTCGCCATCACGATGCAGATCCTGCATGCATAAACCTGCATCACGCTGATTTCTAACGTAATATGTGGTGAAAATCCAACCAAACGTTCCATTTATTTTAACATAACGCAATTAGACATAAACAATACGCATTTGCAAGGAAAATGTCCTCTAGTTAGAAAGCTGACCCTGGATTCAACTGACCGCATACGAATCACAGATGTATCTGATATGCTAAAAATTAACGATAGATGCTAAATGTCTGCAGCTGGAAATAACATGACGAGAATGATTAGCACATGCAGTGAAATACAGAGCACGTCATTCATTCGTTGCGACATACACACATCATTTGATCGCTATGGTGGTGGGTTTCTGTTTGTAAGGGCCCTTCATAGACAGCTCTGGTCACTCACTTAATCTCGGCTGAGAAATGTAGTCACGAGTCACGGCAAGTAGTGATGTGACGTTTGACACCGAAGCTTCGAAGCTTGTATAAAAAAAAGAAACATCTCACAGTGAAGCACTGTACCGGAGCTTGATTCGTTTTGTCCATAACCACGTGACCTGTGACGTCCGAAGCTTCGTTTTCGCACACAACCACGTGACTGCTTCATATTCTGATTCAAAGAACGCGAACCCCTTGTGCAGGTATCAAGTGTCATTCACTTTTTGTTAAGAATAAATCATAATACGAATAAATATGTACATGTGTAGTTTTGTGCATATTCATTTTGTAGTTATCCTTGCTTCACAAGCTCTTCTAATTAACACTAATATTAGTCAAAATTATTCTTAATTTACTGTGAACATATGCCTACATGAACCATGCTTATACTTGTATAATTTTTATTAAAACGTTTATTTACAAATCAATTCGAGTAAAATTACTGTTTTTCTGACATAGCACAAATAGATGTGTTTAATGAAACTGTCCAAAATCGCTTTAAGATCTGGGAGGCGAAAGCAACTTTTCCCACCTTTGTCCACAAGATGTCATTAGTGTGCAACATGTTGAAAAGCTTCGAGTAACGAACCTTTTTACGATACAGTTGAGGGGAAAGCCTCAGTGCTTCGGAAAGCTTCATTTTCCCATCACTAACGGCAAGGACATTTTCCCGAACGGCGACGTGTTTGCTCCCGGTAACAGCGGATGATATTTTCGCTGACGGCTCTGCTCACCATTCCCCTTAGAGCCTTCATGATGACTATACTACACAAAAATCACTACTGTAAGCTAAGCGTGAGAACACGGCTGCACATGCGTAATAATGCTTACGTGTTTCTCCCCCCTCCCCTTTTCAAAATCGACGCAGTGAACGCTGACGCCCTCTAGAAGCGTTTGTGTTGTTGACACGATCACCTGTGACAGTATAATATGTTTTATTATGTTTCTTGTTGTTAGAATAAC
>NC_133383.1:25753544-25780024 GCF_049309525.1 Garra rufa
TGAGAAAAAAAAGAATTACAGAAAAAAGTAGCTAAATATTGCGAGATATGTGAGACACAAACTCGCAATTGCGAGAAAAAGGTGAGAATTGTGACTTTATATCTTGCAATTCTGACTTTATTTCTTAGAACTGCAACTTTATTTCTCAGAATTGCGAGTTATCTGGCAATTCTGACTTTATTTTCTGGGGAAAAAAATCAGAATTGTAAGAAAAAAGCAGCTAAGACTTGCGAGATATGCGAAACAAACTCGCACTTGCAAGAAGAAAGTCAGAACTGTGACTTTATATCTCACAATTCTGACTTTATTTCTCAGAATTGCGAGTTTTTGTGAGTTTTGCAATTGCAAGAAAAAGGTCAGAACTGTGATTTTATATCTCGCAATTCACACAGTTGCGACTTTATATCTTATAATTCTGAAAAAAAAAGTCTGAATTGAGTTGAGTTGAATGAGCTAAAAATTGATACTGGTCCTTCTCAAAAAATTAGCATATTGTGATAAAGTTCATTATTTTCTGTAATGTACTGATAAACATTAGACTTTCATATATTTTAGATTCATTACAACATAACTGAAGTAGTTCAAGCCTTTTATTGTTTTAATATTGATGATTTTGGATACAGCTCATGAAAACCCAAAATTCCTATCTCAAAAAATTAGCATATAATGAAAAGGTTCTCTAAACGAGCTATTAACCCAATCATCTGAATCAACTAATTAACTCTAAACACCTGCAAAAGATTCCTGAGGCTTTTAAAAACTCCCAGCCTGGTTCATTACTCAAAACCGCGATCATGGGTAAGACTGCCGACCTGACTGCTGTCCAGAAGGCCATCATTGACACCCTCAAGCAAGAGGGTAAGACACAGAAAGAAATTTCTGAACGAATAGGCTGTTCCCAGAGTGCTGTATCAAGGCACCTCAGTGGGAAGTCTGTGGGAAGGAAAAAGTGTGGCAGAAAACGCTGCACAACAAGAAGAGGTGACCGGACCCTGAGGAAGATTGTGGAGAAGGACCGATTCCAGACCTTGGGGAACCTGCGGAAGCAGTGGACTGAGTCTGGAGTAGAAACATCCCCAGGTCAAGCCACTTTTGAACCAGAAACAGCGGCAGAAGCGCCTGACCTGGGCTACAGAGAAGCAGCACTGGACTGTTGCTCAGTGGTCCAAAATACTTTTTTCGGATGAAAGCAAATTTTGCATGTCATTCGGAAATCAAGGTGCCAGAGTCTGGAGGAAGACTGGGGAGAGGGAAATGCCAAAATGCCTGAAGTCCAGTGTCAAGTACCCACAGTCAGTGATGGTCTGGGGTGCCATGTCAGCTGCTGGTGTTGGTCCACTGTGTTTTATCAAGGGCAGGGTCAATGCAGCTAGCTATCAGGAGATTTTGGAGCACTTCATGCTTCCATCTGCTGAAAAGCTTTATGGGGATGAAGATTTCGTTTTTCAGCACGACCTGGCACCTGCTCACAGTGCCAAAACCACTGGTAAATGGTTTACTGACCATGGTATTACTGTGCTCAATTGGCCTGCCAACTCTCCTGACCTGAACCCCATAGAGAATCTGTGGGATATTGTGAAGAGAAAGTTGAGAGACGCAAGACCCAACACTCTGGATGAGCTTAAGGCCGCTATTGAAGCGTAGTTTATATGTTATGCTATGCGAGTTTATATGTTATAATTCTGAAAAAAGTAGCTAAAATTGATATGTGAGACACAGACTCGCAATTGCAAGAAAAAAGTCAGAACTGTGACTTTATATCTCGCAATTCTGACTTTATTTCTCAGAATTGCGACTTTATTTCTCAGAATTGCGAGTTATAGGCCTATCTCACAATTCTGACTTTATAAAACACAATTGCAAGTTTATATCCTATAATTCTGAAAAAAAGTCAGAATTGTGAGAAAAAAGTGTACTTTTATAAATTCTTTATTTCTCAGAATTGCGAGTTATAGGCCTATCTCACAATTCTGACTTTATAAAACACAATTTCGAGTTTATATCCTATAATTCTGAAAAAAAGTCAGAATTGTGAGAAAAAAGTAGCTAAAATTGATATGTGAGACACAGACTCGCAATTGAAAAAAATTCAGAACTGTGACTATATCTCGCAATTCTGACTTTATTTCTCAGAATTGCAACTTTATTTAGAATTGCGAGGTGTAGGTCTATCTCACAATTTTGACTTTATAACACACAATTGCGAGTTTATATGTTATAATTCTGAAAAAAAGTCAGAATTGTGAGGAAAAAGTAGCTAAAATTGATATGTGAGACACAGACTCGCAATTGCAAGAAAAAAGTCAGAACTGTGACTTTATATCTCGCAATTCTGACTTTATTTCTCAGAATGAAATTATGACTTTATAACACGCAATTGCGAGTTTATATCTCACAATTCTGAGAAAAAAAAAGTCAGAATTGCAAGAAAAAAGTAGCTAAGAATTGTGAGATATGTGAGACACAAACTCGGAATTGTGTGAAAAAGGTCAGAATTGTGACTTTATATCTTGGAATTCTGACTTTATTTCTTAGAATTGCGACTTTATTTCTCAGAATTGTGAATTATAGGCCTGTCTCATAATTCTACGGTGCCCGCCAGGGGACACCTTCGGTTCACTTATGTTTGTCGTGGCCACGACATAATATCACGTTCCCACAAGTTAATATGACGTTCCCACGAATTAATATCTCGTGGCCACAACATAATATCATGTTCCCACGAGTTTATATGTCGTGGCCACGACAAACATAAGTGAACCGAAGGTGTCCCCTCCCGGTCACCGTATAATTCTGATGCAAGGGCTATATCTCACAATTCTGAGGGAAAAAAATCAGAATGGCGAGATGTAAACTCGCAACTGTGAGAACCAAAAGTCAGAATTGTGAGATAAAAAGTCACAATCAACTTTTTTATTTTTTAGTCAGTGGCAAAAACTTTAATAGGTTTGCACTGCAGTATTGTTTTAGGGAGTCAAAACGGTTGAGAATCACTTATGGAGAAGCAGCATGTCATTACAACACCTTACCAGCAGAGGTAGCACTTACTCTGAGTGGCGTCTGGAGGAATGGGACCTCCACTCTCTCTCCTCCATGAATACAGTAGAGGTGCGGTGCCTTGATCCGATCTGCACCGAAGAGATGCTGGTTCACCCACGCCTTCGCCACCGTCAACCCAACACTTCGGCACAGATGGCCTCACTGCCACAAAAAGAGTCAAACTTTAATAATTCACTCATACAAATTTAAGACAGTTTGGATAATTGCATTCACCACCAACACAATACTTAAGCACATGCGGCCTCATTGCCACAGATAGAGTCAAAAAACTATTGCATTTCACCTATACAGTTTTTTTTTTTGCTGTTGTTGAATAACTGCATTGTGCAATTTTATATGAAGCCAAAAGAACTTTTGAGAAGTGGTGCACAGCTATTATACTCAAGGACTTCTTTTCAATTTAAACCTTTCAGAGCAAAATTAGAAATTGTCCAACAGTTTGCCCTTTTTCAAGGCCTCCAAGTTTGCCTGAATATGTCTCCGTTCCTATTGGTCGAATGAACTGATAGCCTCGCCTCCAAACGCACACAATTGGTTGAGCCCCTTTGTTGCTGTGCCTGGTCGGGATTCTGGCATTGAAGGAAGCATTCTCAAAGAATATACAGTACTAAAGTGCAAACAGTTTTACCGTTTACTTCCCTTTGTTATTCTTCTAAGTATTTACCTATAGTGGCTAATAAACCAAAGTTTCGCACATTCAAATAAAATATCTCACTTCCACGTTGCAAACTAAGGTTGATACTGTAAAAAGACTCAATATATGTGATATTACCCATCACAATCAGTGATATTTTTCGGCTGTCCACTCCAGGCGCCTTTTTGACTTTGCACTGATATGTTCCAGCATGACTGGCAGTCAGCGAGGCGATCGATAGGGAAGCATCTCCCTGGGAAGGGTCTGTGGCTGTGAAGTCCACACCTTTCATTAAATCAGGGTCACCATAGATATATCGCCTTCCACCTGTGTATGAAATTATCTAGTGGACAAAATATTAAAATATCAATTAAGGCTGTTTTTGAATACATCTTTTTTTTAAAACTGAGACTCATTGGAAACAGTGGCAACTTGTTTATTTCAGGGATAGGAAGCAGCGGCAGATCGGCGTACGCACCATCTTGTCTTTTTGTGTGGTGTCTGGGCTGACAACTGACCACTCAATGTCAAGCTCTCCTATGTCTGCTTGACTAGATGTGTAGGTGCAGTCTAGTGTAACCGGTTCCCCTTGGGCCATTTGAATAGTTTGTGGCCCACTCGAGGTCACTTTCATTGCTGCTGTCACATCTGCAAAAGTGTGGAAAAAGATTCATGTGCACCTGTCTGCAAAATTCTCTGAAGTGCTGTTCAGTCACGACCCCAATTTATACACCAACCTGCAAGGCTAATCAATATCATTCATTTTGAATGCGTTTTGAAAAAAAAAAAAGTTTTTAGATTTATTTGATTTATGAGTAAAATAAGGTTGTGGTTAACATTATGTGATGAAACTTTAATGATTTGCTACATATTTACTATGGGAGCCCAGTTCCACCACATGAGAATAAAATCATAATTTGGTAATTATAATTATGAGATAAAAAAGTTATAATTACGACAGAAAAACAATTGTGAAAAATTATAAGACAATTATATAATAGAAAACACAATTATGACAAAGTCAAATTATATGAGGTAAAAAGTTATAATTATGACAGAATGAGATAAAAAGTCAAAATTATGAGATAAGACAACTATGATAGAAAACACAATTATTATAAGTCAAATTAAATAATATAACAGATAAAATATAATTATTACATAAAGTAGAAATTATGAGATAAAAGTCATAATTATGACAGAATGAGATAAAAAAGTCGAAATTATGAGATAAGAAAATTATAATAGAAAACACAATTATGAAAAGTCAAATTATGAGATAAAAAGTTATAATTATGACAAAATGAGATAAAAAGTCGAAATTATGAGATAAGACAATTATGATAAAAAACAATTATCAAATTATATGTGATAAAAAGTTATAATTATGACAGAAAAAACATTTATAACAAAGTAGAAATTATGAAATAAAAAGTTATAATTATGACAAAATGAGATAAAAAGTTATTAATTATGACAGAATGAGATAAAAAGTCGAAATTATGAGATAAGACAATTATGATAGAAAACACAACTATGAGTCAAATTATATAACATAAGTTATAATTATGACAGAAAACAATTATTATGTAAAGTAGAAATTATGAGATAAAACGTGAGATAAGACAATTATAATAGAAAACACAGTTATGATAGAAAACAATTATAAGTCGAATTATATGTGATAAAAAGTTATAATTATGACAGAAAAAAACTATTATAACATAAAGTAGAAATTCTGAAATAAAAAGTCATAATTATGACAGAATGAGATAAGACAATTATAATAGAAAACACAATTATGAGTCAAATTATATAAGATAAGCTATAAATATGACAGAAAACATAATTATTTTGCAAAGTAGAAATTATGAGATAAAACGTCATAATTATGACAGAAACAAATATGACAAAGTTGAAATTATGAGATAAGACTATTATAATAGAAAACACAATTATGACAAAGTCAAATTAAATGAGGCAAAAAGTTATAATTATGAAAGAAAAAAATATAATTTTTACATTAAGTAGAAATTATGAAATAAAAAGTCATAATTATGACAGAATGAGATAAAAGTCAAAATTATGAGATAAAAACTTACAATTATGACAGTCAAATGATATGAGGTAAAAAGTTATAATTATGACAGAAAAAAATATTACATAAAGTGGAAATTATGAGATAAAAGTTAATTAAAAAAATTAAATTATGAGATAAGACACTTATGATAGAAAACAATTATTTTAAGTCAAATTATATGTGATAAAAAGTTATAATTATGACAGAATTAGATAAAAAGTTGAAATTATGAGATACAAATCTATAATTATGACAAAGTTGAAATTATGAAAAAATACAATTATATTAGAAAACACAATTATGACAAAGTCAAATTATATGAGATAAAAAGTTATAATTATGTCAGAAAATCTGAATTATTACACAAAGTAGACATTATGAAATAAAAGTCATAATTATGACATGATGAGATAAGACAACTATGGTGGAAAACAATTACTTTAAGTCAAATTATATGACAAAATTTATAATTATTACAGAAAAAACTAAATTATAACATAGAAATTATTTAAAAAAAGTCAGAATTATGAAATCAAAAAGTATCATATTAAAACTCATAATATCTCAGAATTTTAGCTTTTTTGCCAAATGTAACTTTATAGGTCATAATTTTGACTTTTTATGTCATAATAATGACTTTTTATTCTCATTATTATTTAGTATCTTACAATGTTGACTTTTCCTTATAAAAAAGTTTTTTTTTCCTTACGTGAAGGAAATTGGCTTCTATATATTACTGTACATACAGTAACACCTACAATATGATTTTTTTATATATACTGACTACAACATACAGTAACCTTACATCCGTGTGGTAGTTGTAGTTACTAGCAACTTATTAGCAATTCAACACACAAAGGTTCCAAAATCCACATATTAGATATGACTCTGTTTATTTTATAACTTTAAACACAGATTGTATTTTACACATAAATTGAAAACTGTTCTAAAAACAATTTCAAATGAAATCCATGGCTTGAAATTGCCAGCTCTCTTATCTTTTGAAATACAAACCGACTGCAAAATTTTCAAACTGCATTTTCTACAGCATTTTTGTCAAAAAATATAAAACAAAAAGACGCTTTTCTTTTAAAGAGACAGTTGATCCAAAATTTTAATTCCGCCATTATTATTCACCCTCTTTTAGTTCCAAACCCATAAGACCTTCGTTCATCTTCAGAACACAAATTAAGATATTCTGATGAAATCCGAGCGCAGAAAAGCAGGTTGCTGTCTATGCAGGGTCAGAAAGCTCTCGGATTTAATCAAAAATATCTAAATTCGTGTTGCGAAGATAAACAAAGATCTTACGGCTTTGAGGCAGTGGTGTAGTCTACGTGATACGCAGGTATACGCCGTATACCCACTAGAAAAGGTCAAGGATTTGCGTATACCCACTTTAAAAAGCGTGAGGATACGTAACAACATGATATTGTGACATAATTTGCACACTCTCATTCATAAATTAACCACGTGTGTCTTGCGAGGCGTATTGTTTGACTTGAAGTGGCGATGTGTAGACCAATCGGCTGCTTCTATTTGAAGATTGATGACAAATGAACTATTAAGGCTTCCGTAGCCTGCTGTGACCTGGATCTGACTTTACCTATCAAGCTTAGTGGTCATTCTCGACGCAAGTTTGAAATCAAGTTACGCAAACCAATGAGATATGAATTATGAAACGAAAACAGATTCGAATTACACTCTTTCAGTGTTTTCACAAGCCTGTCTGTCTCAATATACTGTACAACGCGGTGTACATTCACATCAAATACTAACTCAGCGGCAGAGTTCCACTCACGCAAAAATGTAATTTCCACTGGTGACACGCTTTTCAAAATCCCGCTTGTGTCCTCCTACTTTCGAATGGTTTTGTTAAAATAATCTCTTGTATTGTAGAACGCACGCTCAGCGCCACAGAGAGTTTTGTGCAATCGTTAAAACGAAACCAAAAGTAAAACGCGCACGCGCATTCAAAAGCAATTTCAATACCCCACGTTTAGAGAACGACTCCCCAATGTGCGCAAATTAGGCTACATAACATATCTAGGCTGTTATTAGTATGTGGGCTATTATAGGTTGTGCTTAAATAAACAAACAAACTGTGCTTAAAGGAGTAGCTCACTTTCAGAACAACAATTTACAGATAATTTACTCACCCCCTTGTCATGTTTATGTCTTTTTTTCTTCTGTCGTCAAGAAATTATGTTTTTTGAGATAAACATTTCTGGAAATTTCTCCATATAATGGACTTAAATGGTGCCCCAATTTTTTAATCTTCAAAATGCCGTTTAAATGCAGCTTCAAATGGCTGTAAACGATCCCAGCTGACGAAGAAGGGTCTTGTCTACCGAAACGTTCGGTCATTTTCTTAGAAAAATATATTTTTATATACCTTTTAAGCACTGAAACTCGTCCAGCACTAGGGCTTGTAGTTCGCGTTCCCGACTTTACGTACTCACGTCGAAAGGTCACGCGTGACGTATGCGAAACTACAGACCCAGTGTTTACAAAGCGAACTTGAGAAGAGAGAAGTGCAACGAAGTCAAATACACTTTAGCAACAAGGTACAACATAAAGTACAACGATGTTGGACGTCTTTGAAGCTGGAGGAGCACATGAGATGGAGTTTTTCACCGTTTGCTACCTTTTTGAGCCGGAATACACAGAAGATGAACTCTGTCAGAGAGAGAAAACTGCGACAGCGACACAAGCCTCCGGCAGACCGCGTTCAAACGAGACAAGATGCTGGTGCAAGTGTGGAAAATGCCAGCCATTTCCAGCAGAGCAGGAATCTCAGTGCTATCACAACTGGACCACATCTGTTCCACTGTTACAAACAATCGGCGAGTGATGGGACTGCTTCAAGCATTCGCTGCGTTACGGAGCACGGTGGACGTAAAGTCGGGAACGCGCACTACAAGCCCTAGTGCTAGACGAGTTTCAGTGCTTAAAAGGTATATAAAAATATATTTTTCTAAGAAAATGGCCGAACGTTTCAGTAGACAAGACCCTTCTTCGTCAGCTGGGATTGTTTACAGCCATTTGAAGCTGCATTTAAACGGCATTTTGAAGATTCAAAAATCGGGGCACCATTTAAGTCCATTATATGGAGAAATTTCCAGAAATGTTTATCTCAAAAAACATAATTTCTTGACGACTGAAGAAAAAAAGACATAAATATCTTGGATGACAGGGGGGTGAGTAAATTATCTGTAAATTGTTGTTCTGAAAGTGGACTACTCCTTTAAGGCGTAAAATAATAAAAAAAGGCTTTCAAAATCAGCCAATTTGCTTGTAAAGTCATCAGCAATAAGAATCGGCCATGAAGAATCAAGATTGGCACATTACTAAAAAGAAACGGGGTGCTCCTAATTTTTTTTGGTGCGCCTAACTTTTTGAAGTTGGGAGCACCAGTGCTACCATGTAAAAAAGTTAATTTCGAGCCCTGAATTTATTGTTAATAATAGTTCCAACTTGCACCCCTAAATGTGCATTGAAAATTGACAGCTCATAAAACTTGCTAAAAATAAATCAAAATGTTGATAACACATAAGCAGTGTTTCAGAATGCTCTCAATTACATATAGATGCATCCTGTATGCATTAATGAGCGTGGTGGCGTTTGGGGTGTTGCTCTGGGATGGGTGAATATGGGGCTGGGAGGGAAAAATCACAGTATACTCACTACAAAAAACTAGACTACACCACTGCTTTGAGGTAAATAATTAATGACAGAATTTTCATTTTCGGGTGAACTATCACTAATATACTGAAACGTCAAACCAGAAATAAGCTATAAGCATAGTCTTTAAATTATTCTGTTCTTTCTCAGTCATTTTTTTCTATGTCATTCAAAGTCCAAGGATGATGGTTTTCAATTAGCCTGTAATTCCAAAATCCCTCATACTCCTGGTTTCATGCTGACGGTCTGTCCTGCTGCTCACTCATGAATGATTCATACAAGCTCATATAATGAAACTCTCTAAATGACTAATATCTGGATTTGGTCCAGATGCTTGTGAATAAATCCCATCATACATCCATGACTCGGATGAAGGAAAACTTTCAGGCCTAATTGAGGAACTTTAGCTGTGTTGTGAACAGAATGCCAAATTAACCTGGTCTAGAATGCTCTGGAATCCAAGTTTCAAAGTACATCGCAAAGAAACTTACTTGCTTTGAGGAAAAGCACAGCGAGCGCAGTCAATATCATAAATGAGGACGACGGGGACAAACTTGTAAGTCTAACATAAGGCCATTTCAGACATCTGTAAAAGATGAAAGCAAAAAGACAGCAAAAGCAGGAGAAGAAGAGCTTGACTAAGAGATAATGAGCATGTCTTGCTGGGTACCATATTTTGAACTTTCAATGGAAACACACAGTACCTTGTACTGCAGCTGCGTTTTTGTACATTCATGTTTGGACACCTCACTTTGTGCCGCTTCCTCCCATTCAGCTGATTTTCTAGAAATGAAAAGAGACTGCAAAAAGGACAGATATTTCACACCAGTAAACCATGATCAGTCCTGTCTTTGTTAGATCTCAGATTTGATTATATTTGTACTGATACGTTACTTATAAGTTATTGAAATCGCCAAAATGACATTTTAAATGTTCAGAAAACATGAAAAAATCACGTTTTCATAACTTAATGGACACACTAGCAAACGTTCCAGCTTATGAAGCAGGTAGAAACAGGACACAAAAACTGAAAACTTTTATACCATAGCAAAACTACTCACCTGTTGTGACCCAGAGCCATTTTTCACAATCACAAAACGAAACGTTTCTTATCTACTTCCCTGTGGAGAGAGAAACACATCTTTGTTGCTTTTCTTTTTGTAACACACTCTATTCTTCCTCCTACACTATATTGAGCTCCTGCAACCTCATTGTTCAGCAAAATCTATCCTGTACCATACATTATACAACGCAAGAGGAAACATTTTGGCTGCTCTAAAGCTGATCGACCGGAACAACAGGTTCCTCCGTGCGAACGTTTATCTGAGTTCGAAAATAGGCCTTGAAAACACAGATATATCTGCAATTATATATAAAGACTTACACATTGAAGGCCAGTTCATCTCTCTGTTCCAGTCCTCATGCACGTCACCTTCTGAATGGCTCCACTGTGAGACAGCGAGTCTCCTCTGGTATCAAGTGAAGGTGGTGCCATGGTGATGTGGTCCTCAGAGACTGGTCTCAGGTGACAACTGGTTACTCCACTCAGAAAAACAAAGGACAGAATAATAAATGATTGGGAAGTTTTAGTACATCAACATGCAGGGTGATTGTTTAATGCAATTATGTTTATTGACAATAAACCCTGCTTTTTTCACCAAGCTAACATGCAGTGAAAGTCCATCTAAAGGTGAGGCTCCCTCATGCCGACATAAATAGGCCACTGCGACCTTATCTTAAGAAATCATGCTTTTTGTGAATCTAATGAGAATTAGATACATAAATGAAACTGAGAATGAAAAGACATGCATTTAAGACATTTAGCAGCTGCTCTGGCAACTTTGGCTTCACATGTGAGACTCAGATGGTCAACAGATGGCAATTATGCAATTCAGAAATACTGTTGGGAAAAGAAATGTTTTCTAAAGAATATAAATAAACAAAATAACACTGGGTCAAAGGTTAGTAGGCTATTTAAATTGCTAAAAAAAAATGCATGTGTTAAATATAGGAGTACGTACAACTGTACAACACACTTAAGGTTTTTTTTTATGTCACATTTATGTTTTCACAAAAGCACATACAGTTGAAGTCAAAAGTTTGCAGAATCTGCAAAATGTTAATTATTTTACCAAAATAAGAGGGATCATATAAAATGCGTGTTATTTTTTATTTAGTAGCTGACCTGAATAAGATATTTCACAAAAAAAGACGTCCACAGGAGAAAATAATAGTGGAATTTATTTAAAAAAATGACCCTGTTCAAAAGATTACACACACTTAATTCTTACTGTACCTGAATGATCCACATTTAGTCTTTTTGTTTAGTTGTTCATGACTCCCTTGTTTGTCCATGAAGAGTTTGCATTGTTCTTCAGAAAAGTCCTTCAGGTCCCACAGATTCTTTGGTTTTTAAGCATTTTTGTGTATTTGAACCCCAACAATGACTGTATGATTTTGAGATCCATCTTTTCACACTGAGGACAACTGAGGGACTCATATGCAACTATTACAAAAGATTCAAACACTCACTGACGCTCCAGAAGGAAAAACTATGCATTAGGAGTGGGGGGTGAAAACTTTTGAACAGAATGAAGATGTGTACAGTTTTCTTATTTTGCCTAAATATCATATTTATTTTCATTTAGTACTGCCTAGCCTACAGACGATACTTCTATGTTCTCTAGAAGACAAAACAAGTTATATTTACCCTGATAGTGTTTTAACCTTCTGTAATAGTTGCATGAGTCCCTCAGTTGTAGGCTACTCAGTGTGAAAAGATGGTTCTCAAAATTATAGTCATTGTTGGAAAAGGTTTAAATACACAAAAATGCGTAAAAACCAACGATTTTGTGGGACCTGAAGGATTTCAGCGGGCAGTTTAACTGTTCAGGACAAACAAGGCACTCATGAACAACTATAACTAAAAAAAAAACAAACAAACAAACAAACAAAAAAAAACAGCTGTGAATCATTCAGTTAACAACACAGTATTTTAGGTGATATTTAGGTCAGTACTAAATAAAAAATAGCATGCATTTTATATGATCCCTCTTATTTTGGTAAAATAATTAACATTTTGCAGAATCTGCAATGTGTATGTAAACTTTAACTGCAATTTTTGCACTTTATTTTCTGAACCAAAACAGTGGTTTCATATGTTGTCAAATACATTTTTGCTGTTATAAAATCATTTGTTTTAAGCACTCAGCAAACTAAATAGAGAGATTAATCAGTTTAAACATAAGTGGGAGGTCTGAGTAAGCAGCCTATCTTCCGGTGTTCCACCACCACAGTCTACGATCCGCTTTATCGCGAAGAGCGAAGTGCCAAGTTCATACAGTACATGGCCAGCAACAAGTGTGCATAAAGGCGACCTTTCAACTCTCTTGGCTTTGCAGTTTCTCTGCAGGACAGTCGAGGTGTTCTATTAGCCTGTGCAACAGATTGCATCGCGCTATTTGCTCAAACCGCTGCAGAAATGAGTGAGGAACATTTTGATGTGGTTGTAGTCGGCGCGGGCCTGTCCGGACTCAGCGCGGCTCGCAGGCTGCAAAAGAGAAACCCGCAACTCAGCGTCTTGGTTCTGGAGGTCAGAGGTACGTCGAAAGAAAAATGACTTTTACCTTAGATATCCTTGTTAATAAACTATTTAAGTCCGCTTGCACAGGTAAGTTATACAAAACATAAACATTTTTTTTTCTTTTATTTGCTGCACACAGACCGAGTCGGAGGACGAACTGTAAGTAAAGACCTGCCAGCTGCGAATGGCGTTGACCAATGGGACATGGGGGGACAGTGGGTGTCCAGGTACTAAATAACTGTCATTATTATTGCACATTTTAGGTTTTTAATGTCACTTTCTGCAGAGTTAACACACGCGTTCAAGCTCTATCTCACGCTCTTACATCACGGTTCCTTAAGCCAAACAAAAAAAGATAAATCACTATCAGCTCATGCACGTTCTCCACGTTCTGGTTTGGGTTTCCTCCTGGTACTCCGGTTTCCCCTTAGTCCAAAGAGATGATATAGGTGAATTGGAGACACTAAATTGTCCGTGGGTATGCATGTGTGTGTTATCTCTGCTAGACTGGTCATCTGTCCAGGGTGTTTCCTTGCCCACAGTCCAAAACATTGAGACAGGCTCCAATAATAAGACGAGGGGTTTGAAAAATGGATGGACGGGGCTTGATTGGGCTAAATGCCAAAAGAGTTGTGTGACCACCCCCAAACCAGGGTCCGAACTTAAAACCTGGCAAAAGCTAAGTTGTAGATGTTATTTTAATGCCTTGAGAAATACTTCATTTTACTATTATGTTCTGGATAATGCAAATCATATGAATAGAAAGTAATATTTATCCTATATTTCAGTGGTGGGCGGTAGTGTTCTAAAATGAGGCTAAGTTTTTTTTTTTTTAATTAAATGTAAATTCATGTCATAGTCCAATTTTCTTGGTTAAATAAGCATTACTAACACTATCAGAAAAAGAAAAGAAAACAATTCTATTTGACATTTTTCATGTTCATTTGACATAATGTAATCAATATTCTATTTATTAAAGTCAAGTATGAATCTCATAAAGTTAGTGTTTTTTAACTTCTTTGACTTCAAATTCTTCGCCTTCTTTAAATTCAGCTTCTTCAAATTTTCCTTAGTCAAATTCAACTTCTTCAACTTATTTAAATTTTATTTTTTCAGATTTCAAATTTGATGACTTCACCTTTTTAAAATCTGACTTCTGTAAATTCGACTTCTTTGACTTTTTAAAATTTGCCTTCAAATTCAATTTCGTTCAATTTAATTTTTTCACATTTGACTTCTCCAACTTTTTCAAATCTGACTTCTTCAAATTTGACTTTTTCAAATTCGTCTTCTTCAACTTTTTCAAGTCAACATTACAAATCTGACTTCTGCAAATTTGACTTCTTTGACTTCTTATAATTTGCCTTCTTCAAATTCGAGTTCCTTGACTTCTTTAAATTCAACTTCAAATTCTTTGCCTTCAAATTCAACTTCTTTAAATCTGACTTCTTCAAATTCGACTTCTTCAACTTCTTCAAATTTGACTTCTTAAAATTCAGCTTCTTCAAATTTGACTTCTCCGACTTATTAAATTCGACTTCATCAAATTTGTTTTTCAAATCCAACTTTTTTGACTTTTTGAATTTGACTTTCCCAAAATTTACTTCCTTAAATTTGCCTTCAAATTCAATTTCTTTCAATTAAATTTTTTCACATTTGGCTTCTCCAACTTTTTCAAATTTGTCTTCTTCGACTTTTTCAAAGTCAACTTTTCAAATCTGACTTCTGCAAATTCAACTTTGACTTCTTAAAATTTGCCTTCTTCAAATTTGACTTCTCCGACTTATTAAATTCGACTTCATCAAATGTGTTTTTCAAATTCGACTTTTTAATTTTTGCCTTCTTAAATTTGACTTCTTCAAATTTGACTTCTTTAAATTGAACTTGTTTAACTTATTCTTTATTTTTAACTTCTTGAAATTCAATTTCTTTATATCTGACTTCTTCAAATTCGACTTTTTCAAATACAGCTTCTTCAAATTCATCGACTTCTTCAAATTTAACTTCTTTGCCTTCTTCAAATTTGATTTTTTTTTTTAATTTGTCTTCTTTGACTTCTTCAAATTCGACTTTTTCAAATTAAATTTCCTTGACATCTTTAAGCGTTTTACAGTTATTGCAAGATAATAACTCCATAAGAAACAATATATTTTATTTGTGAACTTAGCTAATCTTTTTTAAAGCAGTACTTTTAAGTATGTTTTCATTATTCAGATCATCAGTCATCAAAGCTTGGTAAATATTGGTCAACGACACAAAGGTTTACTTTAAATTTCACCAAGCTGATTACTCACTAAAAACAGATCATGTCCCACAGATCATGTTTTCATGCCATTTTAAGTCTTATTTTGATGTAACAAAGTGGTTATATCTGAGTGTGAGTTGTTTACTTGTTTTTTTAAATTAGTCTTCCCATTAACTGCATTATATTGTTCATTCAGACTGATTCGCAAATGTATAACTTGCACAAACACAAGTGGCAGAGTTATCGCATGAACCAATCACAGCTGAACATAACCAGTCATCCAATCATATCGCGATGGAGGTGTTGCCTTCTCTTACGTGACTTACCCCCATTTACTCTTAATTACCCCCCACCAAACTCACAGCACGCTTTAGGGGGTCTGTTAAATCTGAATGGGCCTAAAGGAGGTTTTACGGGTTTAGAATGACATTAGACAGATATATTACTAGGAAACAACACACATTTTGGTCATTGGCCTTTTAAACCAAAAACGTACTGAAATATAGTGTTTGTGACACTTGCTTGTTTTTGAGTTGTGATAATTGGAGCATCCCAAAAGCTGGTTTAATCCTATGTGCAGTAAAAATGTGTTTTCAAGCGAGATGTTTAGTGCTGTAATCCACTACCCAAACTATTAGAAAAATACCCAGAGCTACTCTCAGAGTCCACTGAGACCAATAGATTGCCATTGCCTGGGGCTCTGAAAGCCTTCGCTTTAGATGAGGGCAAGCAGGATTTTCATCAACTTACACAAAGTCGATTTGAAGCAGGTGTCTAGCTGCCTTTAGATGTCTGTATGTGTGCAGAAACATGTTTTACCTGATTTTAATGTCCTGTAGTTCACAGACCCATGTCATGGAGCTTATTAAAGAGCTCGGGCTGGAGGTCTTCCCACAATACACCAAGGGCAAGAAGGTGCATCACGTGGGCGGTCCGCAGGCCAAAATCAAAACGTACACCTCTAGCATGCCGTCATACTCCCCGTTGGCCCTGCTTGACTTCACCCAGCTTCTGTGGCGGGTATGAGAAACAGCATCATCTCATCTGACAAAATTGTTCTTCCACAAAAGAAGAATTCTTTTTTTATTGAGTGCTAAAATGTGACTAATAGCCATCATTTCATATCTTAATGTATTGTATTTAAGATGCATATTTACCTTATAGAGTCAGCCACAATAGATCTTGTAGATTGCTCAGGTCTGTATTGATGTATGAAAAGCTTTTTAGCTGCTATTACTAAAAGTGGTGGGTGCATTAATGGGTTTCTCCAATCTGTTGAGGTCATTTTTGTAGATTATGTGTATATCTTCTAGATTGATCATCTTACTAAGACCGTATCAGTTGAAGACCCAATAAGTTCTCCTAATGCCGAGCTCTACGATGGCATGACGCTTCACACCTTCATGGAAAAACATATTTGGACCGCACGTGAGCATTGTGCTTTTCTTCTGTTTTCAATTATGCAAAGTAGCTCATTGACATTTGCTGATACTTATCTGTGTGTCCTACAGAGGTAAAGGAGGAGCTGGCCTTGTGTAGTCGTATTGTGTTCGGCATGGAGCCTTCTCAGATCTCCTTCCTGTACTTTCTGATGTACTCCGCTGCAGCAGGGGGCGCCCTACGACTCCTGGAGACCACACCTGGCTCGGCTCAGGAGTTCAAGGTCAAGGTGAGGGAGAGAGATAAGGTGCATAAACAACACAGAGACATGACAGAAATCATTCTCAATATCAGCAGTTGCTTTTTGCACAGTTTCAAGGCTGATCATGACTTGGAAGCCCAGCTTTAAAGGAGTAGTTCACTTTCAGAACAAAAATGTTCAGATAATGTACTCACCCCCTTGTCATCCAAGATGTTCATGTCTTTCTTTCTTCAGTCGTAAGGAAATTATGTTTTTTGAGGAAAACATATCAGGATTTCTCTCCATATAATGGACTTCTATGGTGCCCCCGAGTTTGAACTTCCAAAATGCAGCTTCAAATGGCTCTAAACGATCACAGCTGAGGAAAGAAGGGTCTTATCTAGTGAAACGATCAGTTATAAAAAAAGACTATTTATATACTTTTTAACCTCAAATGCTCGTCTTGTCTAGCTCTGTGTGTATTCTGTGAAGAGATTAAAAAGTTTGTAAATTGTAAATGTTTTTAGAAAATAACTGATCGTTTGGCTAGATAAGACCCTTCTTCCTCGGCTGGGATTGTTTAGAGACCTTTGAAGCTGCATTTAAACTGCATTTTGGAAGTTCAAACTCAGGGGCACCATAGAAGTCCATTATATGGGGAGAAATCCTCAAATATTTTCCTCAAAAAACATCATTTCTTTACAACTGAAGAAAGAAGGACATGAACATCTTGGATGACAAGGGGGTGAGTACATTATCTGTACATTTTTGTTCTGAAAGTGAACTACTCCTTTAACTGGTTTAAAAGGAATAATTCAAACAGAAATTTAAATTTTGTTATTATTTATTCCATTTGTTTCTTACATATTACATTTGTGTGACTTGTTTTCTTCCACTGAATACAGAAGTAAACATAGTTTCTATAAAAAAAAAGTAAAAAAAAAAAAATGAAATTGTTATAAAAAAAGTTAGAAATAGAAATTTCTGGCCTGTGTTTATTAAAATATGGAATCCTTTTTTATGGTTTTATGGGGCTTTTTTAATCATTTTTTGGAGTTTACAGCCGTTATTATAGACTAATGTATGGAAAATAATATAAATAAAGAATTTTTTTTATTCCACTAAAAACACACATCTGAATATGGGATTGGAACAATTTAAGGGTGAGATAAAATTAAAGCAAATAAAGAAAATAATAATACCAAATATAACAAAATAAATACACATGACATTTTTTGGTGTATTATACACTATAAATATTAAATTATATAAAAATTCAAATAAATGAAAAAATATTGTAGAAATAATAAAAAGATTAATAAAAAAATTATACAAATACAAATAAATAATAAAAATATTGTAGAAATAACAAAAAAATAATAAAAAAATAATTAAATACAAATAAATAATAAATATTGTAGAAATAACAAAAAGATTAATAAAAAGTAAATAAAAATACAAATAAATAATACAAATATTGTAGAAATAAAAATGTTAATAACAAGATTAATAAAAATAAAAATAAATAAAAATATAGAAATAACAAAAAGATTAATAAAAATATAAATAAATAATAAAAACATATTGTAGAAATAGCAAACAGATTAATAAAAATACAAATTAGTAATACAAATATTGTAGAAATAAAAATATTAATACAAAATAAATAAAATATTGTAGAAATAACAAAAAGATTAGTAAAATAACAAATAAATAATGAAAATATTGTAGAAATAACAAAAAGATTAATAAAAATAAATAAAATCCAAATAAATAAAGAAATATAGAAATAACAAGATTAATAAAATACAAATAAATAATAAAAATATTATAGAAAGCAAAAAGATAAAAAAATACAATAAATAATAAAAATATTGTAAAAACAATAAGATTAATAAAAATAAATAAAATACAAATAAATAATACAAATTTGTAGAAATAACAAAAAGATGAATACAAATAAATAATATCAAAATATTGTTAAAATAACAAAAGGATTCATAAAAATAAATACAAATACAAATACATAATAAAGATGTAGACAACAAAAGATTAATGCAAATAAATAAAAAATACAAATAAATGCTAAAAACATTGTAGAAATAATAAAAACGTTTAATAAAAATAAAAATAAATAATAATAATAAATATTGGTAGAAATAACAAAAAGATTAATAAAAAATACAAATAAATAATAAACATATTGTAGAAATAATAAAAGATTGATACAAATAAATAAAAATACAAATAGATAACAAAACAAAAGTTTGAACAAAAATATCAATAAATAAATAACAAATTATAAATATAAATATAAATTAAAAATAATCATTGAAAAACTCCCAAATGGCCGTGCAATGTGAACCAGCTTCGAACTTAGCAAAAGCATCAGATATCATCAGTTGATTTAGGGAAAAGGGTGAAAAGCAGCTCATTTAGAAGAGCCTTTATCTTCTGCTTCTCTTTTACCTACTTTCTGTCAGCGCTGTCCGTCTTCTTTATCTCTCTACCAGATTAGATCTAACCATTGAGCACTGCATATAATTACAATGCATATTTGCCTTCTGCAGCATACAAGCAATGCAATGTAATAGTCTCATAAAACAAAACAAAACAGATTTTCACTGTGGCATGATACTTTTTCCTACACCAGATATTTTAAAAGTAATCTCACAATCACTGCTCCAGAGAAGAAGCCCAGTGGGCATCGTGCCACAACACAGACATCTGGAAGGAGGTGTTGTGGTGTTTTTTTGTGTGTTGAGAGCAGCAGCTGTGGGTGAGCTCAGTGTGATGGCCATCTCTCTCCACAGGGGGGCACTCAGCAGCTGTCAGAGAAGCTGGTGGAGCAGATCGGCAAAGAACGGGTTCGGCTGGGCGCCGCCGTAACGACCATATGTCAGGTAACGACTCCATCAGCGCGGGGTTGACACAGAGATAACAAGCATTTCTCCACCAGCGGTGCGAGTGATAAGTTCCTTTCCTTTAAACAAGATACCATTCGGACACCAAGACACGGGTCCCACTGTGTGCTTTTCCGTTTGTTTTGCACTGCGTCTTCTTTTCCATTTCTGTATTATACATTATCGTACGCTGAAGTGCTTGTCATGACTAAAATATTTAGATAAGCTAAATCAAATCCACTCCATTAGATCGCTCTCATTTGAGGATTGGTGACACAAAATCTTTTGAAAGCCTCGCGTCGGGGAATTAGCCTATAATGTCGCTCTCACACACGGAGAGGTAAAATCCATTAGCTATCTTAATGGTGTTACATCGACATGCCTGAGTAGAAAGTTTTACTCACCCCCACTGTTTATCTACATTTACTCATTGACTTCTATCATATGTGTATATATACATATACTACCAGTCAAAAGTTTTTGAACAGTAAGATTTTTTGTTTTTTTTGAAGTCTCTTCTGCTCACCAAGCCTGCATTTATTTGATCCAAAGTATGGCAAAAACAGTACAATTGTGAGATATTTGTACTATTTAAAATGGCTGTTTTCCATTTGAATATATTTTAAAATGTAATTTATTCCTGTGAAATCATTCTAATATTCTGATTTACTGCTTAAACATATTTATTATTATTATTAGTTAAACACAGCTGAGTAGATTTTTTCAGGTTTCTTTGGTGAATAGGAAGTTCAGAAGAACAGCATTTATCTGAAATAGACATTATAAATGTCTTTATCGTCCCTTTTGATTAATTTCAAGCATCATTGCTACATAAAACGATTAATTTCTATAATTTCCTTCCCCAAAATCAAAATAAATAAATAAATAAAAAATAAATAAATAAAAAATATACTGACTCCAAGCTTTGAACAAAAGTTTTTTTCTTTCAGACAAATGCTGATCAAATATTGCAGAAACAAAAGGATTAATAAAAATAAATAAAAATACAAATAAATAATAAACATATTGTAGAAATAACAAAAATATGAATAAAAATATTGTAGAAATAACAAAAATATGAATAAAAATATTGTAGAAATAACAAAATATAAATGAAAATACAAATAAATAATACAAATATTGTAGAAATCAAAATATTTATACAAATATACAGAAATACATAATGAAAAATATTGTAGAAATAACGAAAAGATTAAATTAAAATAAATAAAAATACAAATAAATAATAAACATTGTAGAAACAGCAAAAAGATGAATAACAATGTAGTAGAAATAACAAAATTATGAATAAAAATAAATATAATTCAAATAAATAATAAAAAATATTGTAGAAATAAAAATATTAATACTAATAAATAATAAAATATTGTAGAAATAACAAAAAGATTAATAAAAATAAGTAGAAATACATAATGAAAAATATTGTGGAAATAATGAAAAGATTAATGAAAATAAATAAAAATACAAATAAATAATATAAATATTGTAGAAACAAAAATATTAATACAAATAAATCAAATATTGTGGAAATAACAAAAAGATTATTAAAAATAAATACAAATAAATAAAGAAAAATATTGTAGAAATTACAAAATGATTAATAAAAACAAATACAAATAGTAAAAATGTTGTAGAAATAAAGAGAATAGTTAAAAATTAAATATTGTAGAAATATCAAAATGATTAATAAAAAATACAAATACAAATAAATAGTAAACGTTGTAGAAATAAACAGATGAATAACAAATACAAATAGATAATAATAATTATATAATAATAATAAATGTTTCTTGAACAGCAAATCAGCATATTAGAATGATTTCTGAAGGATTGTGTGACTGGAGTAATGATGCTAAAAATGTATTCTTTTTGTTGTACTTTGAATGAAATTAATGCAGCCTTGGTGTGCAGAAGAGACTTTTTAAAAAAACGTTAAAAATCTTACTGTTCAAAAATGTGCGTAACCCCACATCTCAATATGTTCTAAAAATAAGTCTTTACTATTCACTAACATCCTTTGAATATATAAATATAGTTGTTTTCTTGTACAATTCAAACAACTGCTATTATAAATGTCAAATATAAATATGTTGGAAAATGTGTATTTAAAGACATGGGGTGCAATTTCTTCCTGCAATATGATGTATGCATAAAATGACAATTTCCTGAAAAAGGTCCTCTGAGAAATCAATCATATCTGGCTCTATAAACAGCAAAAACACAGTTCCCATGTATTTTTTTTTTTTTTTTTATCCAATCAGAAAATTAGCAAATTGGTTGAAATTGAATTTAATTAAATGGCTAACATCACTTGCAACACCTTTAAGCAATAAAATACTTTACTAAAAGTGTAATAATAATAATATTTAATATTATAATAAAATATTTCATATTAATAAAATATGATTGTGATCATTTGTTATATGCCACATTTCATTTGGTTTTAGCAGTCTTATGTTTTACACATGAAGATGTATATTTAAAAACCTTTAAGTACTGAATTAATTTGATGTTGATTTACACCATAGGCTGTAAAAAAAGATGGAGAATGCATAAAGTGACAAAAACCAGCTTTGGAAAACAATTATAGACCAGTTATAGGTTTGTTCACAAAAATATATTTATTTTATTACTGCGCCTGCTTCGGCCATATGACGGCAGCAAACTTCCTTGACTATTACGCCGGAATGGGAGTGTAGTTCCTAATCTTATCGGCCTAGAAAATCGCATCTTTACATTTTCCGCCGGTATTAGTACACGATATAACTACAGAAGAGTCAAGTTTTAAATAGGACAAATACCGAAAGTCATTGGTCATTTTTGAACGCGATGCTATTTGTCTAATAGGATTCAATGATCTATGCTAAGCTATGCTAAAAGTGATATCGCCAGAACAGGAGAACGGCTGAATGGATTTCAAAACGGTAAAACTCAACTTATTAACTCGGGGGGAGTTGGAGAATTAGCCTATTTCCAAAAAAAAGTGGAGTGTTCCTTTAAGCTACGCCTACATCATCCGCTGGAGCTAGAGATTACGGTTTATAAAGTTTTAAATATTGATATTTATCTTACACAAATGCATCGTTTCACTTCAGAAGGCCTTTATTAACCCCCCAGGCATGTGGAGTACTTTTTATGATGGATAAATTGCACTTTATTGGACTTCAAAGTCTCAACAGCCATTCACTGCCATTATAAATTGTATTCGTCTGAAAGAAAAAAAACTCATATACACCGAGGACGATTAGTGGGTGAGTAAATCATAGGGTAATTTTCATTTTTGGCCGAACTATCCCTTTAAAATGAATACGTGACGCATCAGGCAAGTGAAGATAAGGGAGAAAGGAGGTTATGTGAGGATATGTTTCTTTTTTAATTTGTACTTGCTCAATAAAAGTAGTCATTTCTTCTACCTTGATGTTCATAAATATTCTTACATTATATAAATAAATCCATTACTAAAAGCTGAGAGCTGTATGCATCATGATTTTTCAAGTCATAGGCAAAATGCTAAATGTATGGGGCCCAGCAGGGTAAAGACATGTTTAATGTGCCCCCCTCATCCCGTAGCCCAGGATAACATTTACGAATGTCCCCTGTAATGACCTGTCCAGGTGTTTTGCCATAGATTTACATTTGGTAGCTGGTTTCCATTACAAATAGTTGTCTATTAGAAGTAGCACTCATATTTCCATATGTAGAGTCTTTGGGAGTCATGCATACTGTAACAGCATTTATTTACATCACAGTCTGGTCAGCAGTGCGATCTGTTTGGGAAAGCTTTGTTACAGGGAGACATTTTAATGTCAGCATGCCTCCCTGTTGACCAAGTGCAGTATGTATTGTCCATGTTCAATCCATAACGGGGATCAATAAAGTCCATGTCACATTTCTCTTATTGTGTTGACTACGGTTTCCTTCACAGCAGGCCATTGTCAGTGTCCTTGCCATTTCAGCTAGTCTAAACCTCACAATACCAGCCTTCATCAATTTCATTTTTTTAATCAATTCTAATATGTTTTTCTCTTACAGAATTCAGAGAACATAAAAGTTACGACTTCTGCAGGAGAAGTGACTTGTAAAGCTGTCATTGTTGCGTGTCCTTCTCACTTGGCAGGTTAGTGCATGTACACACACACACGAGTCTATGTGAATCACGTGGTTCGTACAAAACAGTCTGTCGTATTGACCCCAAAACAGCAGTCAATCACATGGCCCCTGTAGTGCACTCCCTCCTGGAGTACCGCCATCCTGGCTGCAAGTTTGGCTGCCACGTTTTGTTTAACAGATAGTGCAGCGCAGTCTGTTGCGCGGAGTCTGGCGAGGACACTTTTAATGTGACGGATCTAAGGACAGCTCTGAATTACGCAGAGTGCCTGAACTGCCGTCGTACTTCTGGCTCTAAATCAGAATTCACGGATGGCAAGCTGACAGGTGACGGGAACTCTTAAAAACCGGAGACACTGTTGAGATTAGACAGCCGTCCAAAATGCATTCAGCGATTAAATAATGAAGGCAGCGTGGCTTGAAGTCAACCCTCTGGCTTGTCTACTCTTGTTAAAAAACGAAAAACTTTTCACAGTTTTACTGCGAATCAAAATACATTATATAATCTGTACACATTTACTTGAGCGAATTATGTATGAGACAATGCAAAATAAATACATAGAATTTAGACAAAGAAATTAGAGTTGAAAGAATAATTTACTCAAAATACTGTTTTAGTGCAATATTATTTAAGATCTTAAGCAGAATGCTCTTTGACAGCTTTTATAAACAATAAAAGTTAATGCCAAGGCAAAACAAAACACCAACAGTCTCATAAAAGTTACTTGCATTATAGTTGAGAGCAATGACAGTCAGGGAATAACAATTTTATACTACCAGTCAAAAGTTTTTGAACAGTAAGATTTTTAATGTTTTTAAAGTTGTCGCTTCTACTCACCAAGCCTGCTTTTATTTGATCCAAAGTACAGCAAAAAGGCTAAAAATCTGAAATATTTTTACTATTTAAAATAATTGTTTTCTATTTGAATATATTTTAAAATTTAATTTATTCCTGTAATTTCAAAACTGAATTTTTAGCATCATTACTTCAGTCGCATGGTCCTTCAGAAATCATTGTAATATTCTGATTTGCTGCTTAAAAACATTTATTATTATTGTTTCTTTGATTAATAGAAAGCTCAGAAGAACAGCATTTATCTAAAATAGAAATCTTTGGTAACATTATGAATGTTATGAACATTATTAATAATTCCTAAAAAAAACAAAAACAAACAAAAAAAATTACTGACTCTAAGCTTTAGAATGGTATAGTGTATAATGTTACATAAGCCTTTTATTTCAGATAAATGCTGATCTTTGGATCTTTCTATTCACCGAAGAATCACAATAAAAATAACTGTTTTAAATGTTAAATAATAATAATGTTTCCTGAACAGCAAATCAGCATATTTGAATGATTTCTGAAGGATCATGTGACACTAAAGACTGGAGTAATGATGCTGAAAATTTAGATTTGATCACAGGAATAAGTTACATTTGAAAATATATTAAAACAGAAAACGTTATTTTAAATAGTAAAAATATTTCACAATATTACAGCTTTTGCTGTATTTTGAATCAAATAAATGCAGGCTTGGTGAGCAGAAGGGACTTCTTTAAAAAACATTACAAATCTTACTGCCCAAAAACTTTGTATTGGTAGTGTAACTTCAAAAGATTAGGGATATGGACCACTTTTATGGTACTTTTTTATGAACTTGGCTTTAATCTGCTTTAATTGAATAGAAAAGCTGCTTAAAGACGTCTGTGTTTTATGAGCGACATAAATTAATTCTGGGAACTGCATGAGGGTGTAGTCGGTATAAATTATTTTAAGTGTTGTAATATTTTGTAATAATAACAGTATTAAATTAATACTATTGGGCAAACAGTCTGGGGGCTTGTTTCTAAAAAAGATGTCTTAAATGTAGTTGATTTACATTAGAATAAGACATTTTGTAATAGTATATTAGTATAATATTTAGTAAAAAAAAAATTATGAATAATAAATTATTATAGGTTTGGGTGAACTATTAATTAAAGGCTTGATGTCTTAATTATAGCTGATTATAGTTCATTTAAATTAGTCTATATATTAGTTTTATTAGTTTGTGTATTTATAAATTAGTATTTTACTTTGGGGATAAAATGTCTTAAGTTGAGTTACATTAGTGTAATATATATATATATATATATATGTGACCCTGGACCACAAAACCAGTCTTAAGTCACTGGGGTATATTTGTAGCAATAGCCAAAAATACATTGTATGGGTCAAAAATTGATTTTTCTTTTATGTCAAAAATCATTAGGATATTAAGTAAAATCATGTTCCATGAAGATTTTTTGTAAAATTCCTACTGTAAACCTATCAAAATGTAATTTTTGATTAGTAATATGCATTGTTAAGAACTTAATTTGGACAACTTTAAAGGTGATTTTCTCAATATTTAGATTTTTTTGCACCCTCAGATTCCAGATTTTCCAATAGATGTATCTCGGCCAAATATTGTCCTATACTAACAAACCATATATCAATAGAAAGCTTATTTATTGAGCTTTCATATGATGTATATATCTCAGTTTTGTCAAATTTTACCTT